>NC_089273.1:14548340-14855867 GCF_963678975.1 Dysidea avara
CAATGTAAACAAACATCTGTAACTCAGAATGCCTCCTGTGTGTGGAGACAAAACAAGGATTATTGAACTCTTTATGAACAGTCGAACATGACAATGCCAGGATTTATCCATTGGAATGTTAATTCGCTTTTGATTACCTTTAAATGCGTTTTATTACAAATTACTATTGTGCATAAATCGATGGTTTTCCCATATTTGGTCACAAATACAGATCAATGATAGCTACTCCATCATTTATATTGAAATGAAAATTTACCAATATGCTTATTATCATTACCAAGCTCATCATTCAGTATTCTATTGATTTTACTATGGATGAGCAACTGGCTATTATGTGGATGGCCACAAGGCAAGATATAAAATAAATCATTAAATCTACCAACAACTTCTTACACAATGGAGCTCCAGTCATGACACAACATGTGTGAGAGAACGAATACATCCTCATTACAATACTTAGCATAAACAAAATACTTTCGGAAAATAAAGGACAAGACGATGACACAGACATTTGCTGTAGAAAATCACAGATACAGTCAAACCACCAAGTCAAGGTCAGTGGTAATGACCACAAAATCAATAGTAAGTCAACAGTCAACGATAAAGATCACTCAATTTATATGAGCGGGTGTCAAGGTGATTTTTTTTTCTTCAAGAGTTTTACTACATTTACAGATCTACTTACAGTACTTGTCTATGTGGTACCCCCTTGAGTCAGGCACTGGTTGGCCCGCATGAGGTACTGTATAACCATAGGTGTAGTATCTATGGTATAACACACCTTTGACGTCCATGTGGATGGACTGGAGAACTCTATCCAACACGACGTTGTTACTAGCGTCCACCTGCGCTGCCATCACTTCCAGTAACTGTTCGAAGCTCACTGTTCTTTCTTCCTTTAACTCCTCCATCACAAATTCGAGTAAACATCGTGACCTTTCCTGTCTAGTCGCGTCGTTCCTAATGACAACAGCCGTTAACGAATCCTTGTCTTTTATTAGTGGGATTAGTGTATCGATGGGTAGAACAAGTAACAGTTTTCTATAAGATCGTTGATATGCCAGAAGGTATGCTTGCTCCATCTTCTGTACCGCGAGCTGCTGACGGACGCTGTACCTTTGTTCTCGACTTTGCCTCTGAGCAGGCGCTTAGACTATACCGTAATAATTATTGTTCTAATCGATTAGCGCCGTGGTAAAAGAGGGTGTGGCTGCTTACAGTGTACAAGAAGAATGGAAGCTACACCTTTCGATACCCACACATCCTTTGGATCTAGGCCTTGTACGGATCCCTCGAAGGATCCTTAATAGCAATTACCTAGGAGGCCTGGGAGTGATGAATAATACATGTAGCTAGCCAGAGGTGACGCAGCAACTTAACTGCAATGACAAAAATTACACTTTCACTGATTCTTATATTACTACTGGACACCTAGAAAATCAACAGAAAGATTGGCATGACTAGAGTAGTGGTGGTAGACTGCATAGATGCATGATTAGGTGGTTATTGCTGTCACCTAAAACTGTAATCCTGGTATATTCCACACTACTAGTAAGGAAAGGTGCACCCATACATTATCCTAAAATTTTCCTACCCAGCCATGTGGTGTGGAGGTCTCTATGATTCTGGAACACTGTATTAGGTGTGTGTATTATGAGACACATATATATATATATATTATATTTATATGGGGGATTATGAGACACGTAAGGTGACCATTTCATATTAATGGTAAATTTTATATGTAAAGGGTAGCAGATGGTTAAAAATTAATCGACTTAGAATATCTCAATCCCACAATCTGAACCTGTAAATTCAAATTTATTTTCCTGAGTATACTTGACCTGTTTCTGCAACCTCAAACCCCTCCCCCCCCAGAGCTGGATCCACCTCTGATATTTGTCGCACAGTATCCTAAAGCCACATTTACATGCTTGCAGTATGCATGCTTGTGTTGTGTTAATAAGAATCCGCACAAAATAGCCAAGCTGTAAAAAAGAGTGCAGGCCTAAAAAACCTGGGTTAAAAATTTGTGAAATCAAAAGTGGCGGCCAAGAAGTGGCTTCGATGATGCTTATGGTAATAATTTTTAACAATGCACACAGCCATTGTTAAGAGTGTTAATAAGAATAGTTGAAAGATCACATGGCCAGAAGATCCAGTCCTTGAGCTGTGACATGATGTGCCAGCCATCGCAATTTACATACTAAACTCTACAAATTTTGTGAATCATCTTGCTATAATATAATTATGAACGAAGATGACCAAGATTTACACATTGTCCAACAACACACATGATAAGATTGCATCAGATATGGTCTATAATGTCTATGGGAGTACAGATATTCAACAACAGAAAAGGCATACTAGTAATGTTATGCATCTGTATGGATTTACAGTAGCTAGTGGTATTGGCTACAGTATGTGAAGTCAACTATATTCTGGCCATGTTTTGAGACCTGTGGTATTTATTAAGAAGCTTTTTTGTGTACAACTACCCGTTTCTCGCTGTCATACTATAATATACTCCCCTTAACCATTCCAGAGGGAAGGCCTCCAGATAAGGGTCTGGCTATAAGCTATAAATGACTACTGATAATTGATCTAGGCATACTATTTGTGACCCGGTCTCCGAAAAGGGGTCTTATAACCTTTCCAAATTGTCAAGTTTGACTAATCATAACTCCTCATGTTTTCAACCTATCACCTTCATATTACACAAAGCCATGCAGTGCTATGTTAGGGGACTAAATTTCAGGGTGATACCACATTCACAATTCAATTAAGTTACAGGTTGTCGACTCAAGTACATGCAATTAAAAGGGCTATAAGACCTCTTTTTTCAGACCAGGTCACAATTGGTCATTAAGTTACTGTAAGCTATTAATGAGTTGTGGTGAGTTCCAGGAACATTGTGTATCATGAAAATTAAGAGATATTTGGAGAGGGTGACTAAGATACTTGGAGGTGGAGGAAGGCAATGTTTAGGTCAATAAGGTAGCAGCCGCTTTTAATTGTGGGAATTATGGCCTTTCTAGCTATGCTAAACTGCTAGAGAAACTATAATAGTACAGTACAGTGCTGAATATGTTTACAAATAATTACAGTGAAACCTCACTTAGTGGCCACCTCATTATAGTGGCCAGATCCAGCAAGTCTAACATATTTTCCTTTATAATTACATGTAGTCAAATTTCGTTAATAGGGCCACCTCATTATTAAGGCCAGTGGCCACATACTACAGGACCAAACTGATAAAACTAATACAATGTCCTCTCAATAAAGAGGACAAATGAGGAGACAGTCAAGGTATAATTACTGCTTATAAGTGCATATTTTTACTACTGATAGCTGCACTTTTCTTGGCAGTATACTTTTCTAACCATTATGTCCTCAGGTAATGCTGGCAGTGTATTCCTACATTTCTGTGATAATTAAACTCTACATAGTGTGTCTAGATCGATTGTAAATATTGCTGTTACAGCTAGGCAGTCGCTGGTTTTGTTGAAACTTCTTAATAGATTTCTTTTTAAAATCTCGATAATAAGGCCACTTTGTTTGATGGCCACATTAATGACGCTTTTGGTAATAGGACCACCTCAGTAATAGAGCCACTTATCATGGGTCCCATAGGTGGCTCTATTAACAAAGTTTCACTGTTTATATGATTGCGCGAATTTTATATTTGCGGCAAAATGCAAGTGCTCAGGCTGTTGGTGTCTGCATAAAATAAATGTATATACATAGCGAAATAGGGCTACAATATACAGTGCTATAAATCCCCTAATGCTAAATCCCTAATACTTGACTCACCAAAGCAGGCATTTCCTTCACAGGGCTATATTGTAATGCTGTTTTCTATTTCTGCCTCATTTTTATATTATGTTACTTTTTGCAATGCATACCATGATATAGAGGTGTACCAATAACAACGTTAAATCAGGCCTTCTGACAACAGATACTTTAAGAATAAAAAGCTATACTACCGGATAGATGATAAAAGAATAAAGAATAATTAATAATCTGGACAAGTCTTTGTGGGAGCATGTATAAATTTTTTTGTGGTGCCTGATTGCTGGGAAGTGTAACACCACCATGTGTTGTATAGCTACAATACTGTTTTCTCTATATTAAAAATTATATCAGAATACAATATACAACAATTGGATAGACACAATAAGTACTGGGCCTTTATGACATCTAAAAAATTCTAATTGGTACATCTCTGATATACATGTGCGACTGCAAGCAGACCAAAATTTGGGAAGGGTGGTTTTCTTTTGAATTTCAGTGTTCAATCTTCTGTAAGGATTATATTGCTATATCTGACATTAGTAACACTGAAATTCTTCTGTAAAGTTCTTTCTGTCACATAAGATATTTTGATAGTTTTATAGGCAGTATTTTAGGGGCATGCACCATCCGGGGGATTCTTACTATTCAGTACAGTAGAACCTCAGTCATCTGGACTTTACTTATTTGGATTCTCGGTTAACTGAACTATTGAAATGACTGCTCTATTAGAGTAGTAACTGTACTATTAAGGTAGTTGAACATACGTACTTATACTTTTACCAATGTTCTTTATGCTATTTTATACACAGCTTCAAAGATGTGGACTGTTCAGATTTATGGATCACCGCTGGACTCAAGGGGTTTGGATAACTGAGATTCCACTGCACTATCATATTTTTGTTCAGTTGATGTTTCAAGTCTGTAATATTATAGCCATATAGCTATAGTAGTTTTAGCCATCCTTATAGTATTATTTTTGCAAGATGTATAGTGCATTAATCAATATGATTTAGGCCACTCCAACTGGTGTCCACTGCTAACATCTTTTTGCTAAAATCTAGAAACACATTGCATTGGTTCCAACAATCCACATTGCATATGATAAGCATAATTTTATAGCCTCTAGCTAACAACAATCTTATCAATAACAATTTACAATGGCATGACATAGTATTACAGCAGTGATTGTACATCCCAGGCAAACCAGCTGTGCTGCCGCAAGTGCAACTGCCTAGTAATGAATAATAAAGAATATCTAATAGAACATGCACATGCAATAAACATACTCTAATATACGTAGCAGTCACCATATTGTTGTTTTGCTTTGAATTCTCACGTACTTGCATATAAAAACTAACTTTCACAGGATCAATTACTAGTCGAAATGGATGTACCTGTAATATGTGCTAATGAAAAGTTGTTACTTATTCTACTTATAAATGTTATTCTACTCATGTAGTGTAAATTTTACTAACGTCATTATTACTATATACTTCAACTGCTGACATTTACGTCATCACATTGATTTCTTAGCCACAAGCTTTGATAACATACCCTTTTAGCAGTATCCATTCTATGATGGCTACACCTTGCATTCACACTTTAACATTAATGTTATATGCTCCATTAATTAAAACCAGCTCAAAATCAGCATGCTTTTATATACATGACTATAGGTATAGTTTATTGTAATTGCCACAATTTGCTTTATTTTTATGTAACATTTTTTTAAGAATTACTATTAGCAAAATAGGCATCAAGATTTTTTAAAATTGTAACCGATGCTGTCCTTACAAATCTGCAGGTTGCTTGTTTACATACTTACATATGGTCATCCAATATTACTGTTGGCCACATCATGATCAGATGTTACACTGTAGCCATTGTAGACACTGAAGGATGTACCTTAACTTGTTTATTATTGTCTATACAACAACACTTGGTAGATACTGTACATTAATGTATGTTTAGTATTTATGTGTAAAGGATAAAGAATCACTTTGCGGTATGGCTACTGATGAAGGGATACCCTGTGTGATGCTAGAAAATAAATAACATCTTTCTATGTGGCACTAGTATTACTGGCTAACCACATTTTTAATGTTTTGGTACAATACCGCTGCAGATTGATGGCTTTGCTGTCCTTGTTGCTTCCAGACATGTTGTCGGCAATACAAGTAAATCTCCTACATGACTTTCCAGTGAGTAGTATAGTCAAATCGATCAAAACATCTGCAAAATTTGAGATTACAAGTACACGAAAAAATTTGGAATTTTCAACTAGAGTAGGGACAACAGCACATCGATAAAAAGTACTGAAACAAGTTGGAGTAGTCCATGATATTAAATCACAGTAAAACAATAAGAAGTGTTATATCCCTACTGTGCTCAAGATATACCATAATGGAAATGCACAGTAGGGAAATAACACTTCTTATTGTTTTACTGTGATTAATATCATGGACTACTCCAACTTGTTTCAGTACTTTTTATCGTTGTGCTATGGTCCCTACTCTAGTTGCAAATTCCAAATTTTTTCATGTACTTGTTTGTTAACTTTTTTTGTAGCTAAATAAATATATTATGACTGGTGAACCCATGCATACCGCATCTTAAATGGTGTCATGTGCCCCAGCTATATCAATTATTGTCTGAAAAGTGAAGTATCCATTACACTTAGTTGTCAGCTATCTTCAACCCGTCACACAGCATTCTGAATCAAGAACTTTTCTGGAAGCACCTCTACAATCTACGCATACCAAAAAAATGGTGCCGCGTGCCCAAGCTATATCAATTATCGTCTGAAAAGTGGAGTATCCATTATGCTTCGCTGTTGGCTATCTAGTTACACAGCAAAACGAATTAAGGGCTGTTTGAAAAGCACCTTGATCTGCAACATAACTCCTCACCACAATGCATCAACTTATGCCTTACACTACTCCATCAAGTAGTCATAGGGTACCATGGTGTAATTAAATTGAATTAGCAGGCCCTGAGTTACAAGATTTTTTGGTCATTGATAGCATACTGACAACATACTCAGAAACAAACTTATATATTTTTTGCTTAGGAAAGAGAGTTTCCTATTGGACTAAGCCCACAGGGGTACTTTATGCGATGACCTTGTGAATACCAAACTCTTCTGGTGGATAGATTGTGTGGCTAAATGAAATGATAATCAACATTCGGCCATACAATACAGCAACATCTGGTCCTTTCATTTGTCAGACAAGATGTTTGTAAAACACAGTGGCTGCATGATTCATTCTCCGGTAGAAAATTGTACTCTCCATACTGATGATGGTTTCAATTAAATCTTAATAACTTGTGAACAGCGCATTCAATTTCCATACAATTTCTGTCATAAGTTGGTATATGATGTTTGGATATCTCACAGAAACCTCAAAGTGATAGGGTAATTCATATCAAGCAGTTTATTAGAATCTGTAAACCATTCAGTATTGGTCAGTGAGTAAAGTACTTCTGTTGTCTGATAATACATACCGGTGTTGGTAAATGGCAAGCATTACTTGGTACATACCCAGGGAGAAAAAAGGCTGCTTTCAACCGGAAGCTTGTGGTAAGGAATTATAGGTGCTTAATAAATGTGTTGGGCTATTGGAAATTAACTTTACGCTCACCTTGTGTTGTAATTGCAATCAACTGGACAGTAAAACTTTGAAATTTCACTTTTATTTGGAAGAAATACAACTGTGGTTATAATATACATACCTCGATTACCTACTTGTGGGCTAGTCTAGATTTTAAAAAAAACATGATCAGTGCTCCTGACATCTGACAAAATTTGGACAAATTCCAGAAAAATTAGCCATTCTGATCATAATTGCATTTGGCAGGAAATAATAGAGCCCAAGAGCCCAGGGTGTGTTATTTGGTTGGCTGTTTATTATAACAGTAATAGCTGTCTCTTGGTTGCTAGGAGGTAAAACATTCAAGCCATCCAAGGGAATGACCACAAATGTACCAATGCCAACCCTCTGTTAAACAGAAACCTCATAAAAGCACTTTAATAGTGCCTTAGCACACAAAAGATTCAACACAACAAAAGGACTGCCAGAGTGCTTAGTATATTAAGTAAGGCATGCAGTGCTAGGATTTTTCAGTGGATAAACAACTCTGCAGGAATGATGTAATAATGAGGTGATTATCACATCATTCTATCCACTGAAAAATCCTAGCAATGCATGTCTTAGTAATTTAGACAATGGCCCTTGTATCTGAAGTAACCCACAAAGTATACAATTTGTTGGTCACAATTTGAGGGTAGGTGTCTTACCCAGTAAGGCATCTGTGTGCAGGTCTCTTACCAGAACACAAACCCAGCATACTTCGCAAATATCAAGCATTCTCTGAAAGCCATTGTCTAACATCAGAGAATACCCTTTATAGACAGCGTTATATGTCAGCTGTGTCCATGCAGTGTACATGTATGTTTGTATAAATGTGTGTTAGTCAGGAAATTTTTTCTTGGTGCTTAAGAATTTTTATAGGGAGCACTGCACAATCAGATGCAACAATGGCATTGAGTCCGAATGGTGCTAACTCTAACATCACGTGTGTATTGTTTTATGTAATTTGCAGTGCTTTTATATATACTTATTATAACTGGGTAAACAGCTTCCACACAGGACTAATCCAAAATTTTACATGTGAACATAAACAACAGTTCTGGGAAGGTTGTGTGTAAAAGTGCAGTCAGGAAAATCAGAAATACTTTTAATGTTGCAGTATCTCTTAGCTGAAACAGGTTATTTGGCTCACACTGCTGAATCATATACATCCCAGTTTCATCACACAATGCATCAACTGGCACAGAAACTAGTCAAGTTTATTTGGAAAATAAATTGCAAAGATTTTCAGATTGATATCTCTCCTAATAGAACAGTCACATCTTACCTCATAACTGTAAGTACACACTCAATTTAAATAGCTATAACAACACACAATTAAGTCCTCTCTCAGAGTGAATATTTTTCTGAGGACATGTATCCAGACTCCCCAGAATGGCAACCATGTCTGTTGTATGCTTCAAACTTCACAGTGCTCCATTACAAATGTGCAGTACCATCACCTATGTTACTGCACCCGCAGAAGCTAGCACATGCATGCAAGTAGTCTGTATGTCAATATGCTCTTATTGTATGTTGAGAAAATGTTGCCTTATTTAACTTTTCTTCTGCAACCATATTCAATGTCAGACTACATAGCATTCAAAACCCTGGGGGGAGGCATGCCACCAGATACCTCTGATTTAGTATAGGTATATTATGATAGAGCAGGGAGTTTGACCAGTCACCAAAATTCCTGGAGCCACCCGTGACCAGGACTAAAAAAATTAATTTAAACATGTTCTAAAGTTAATGAGAACATTACACCATAAAATTAATTTATTTCTGCTTACTGCTTTCACTCTCTTAACTTGATTGATATACTGCATGTAGAATTAATATAAATGTATGGTGGAACAGAGACTAATTCTAATAATAATGCAGAATCACTTATCATACAGTATATGGTATATTTAGATTTGGGTTTTTCTGGCCAAAAAATCACCCAAAACCCGGCTTCACAAGACCACCTTCCTGACACTTTGGCAGTATTGGTTGTGCCCAAAATGTCTCCAGTATGACCCTAAATGCTTCTGCTACAAAGTTCAAAAAAATTTATTCAGTAGAATTTTTTACTGATTGACTAATTATACAAATCTCCTGTAACTGGCTGCTTGTCTGATGCCTTCAGACAAGTGTAGCTCGGGAACGGCTAAAATGTTATAGGCTTGATATTTTTACCGTTCGACATCGCTTCAGCCCAACAGCTGTCTTTTGGCATACGACAGTTCGTACAATGCATGCATCAAGGACTTATCCTTGTCCTTCTTGGTGTCCCCATTTCTTTTTACTGACAGCCCAAGGTGTTAATTCATGGTAGCACGATGGCTTCCCGGCTACCTTTGTAGCAGGAATTGTCTGTATTGTCCATGGAGATTGAATTGACTACAGAGGCGCTTCTTGTACCGTTCGTGGTTTGTAATACTGTGTAACGGGTTGAATATAGTTGAAAGCAAAGTGTAATGGCCACTTCACTGCAATTCAGTAATCATACAGTATGATAGAACTGTATAGTAGTGACTTGGTGAAAAAACATCATCCAAAAACCAGCCTCACTTTTCCCTGACGACAACGAGGCAGTATTGGTTAGGTAAAACCAAGCCTTCAGATTGACACAGACATATATTGTTTTAAATAATTTTTTTAAGGTTACGAGCTTGATTTTTTCACTGTTCGATGTAGCTTCAGCTGGATATGTGCCTATTGGCATACCGCAGTATGTACAATGCATTCTTCATGGACTTACTAGTGTCCTCCTTTGTGTCCCATTCATCTTGGCTAACAGCAAAAGGTGCCAATTTGGCAGCTCAGTAGCGTGTGATTGCTTCCTTCCGTAACAGAAACCGTCCGCATTTTTCATATATAGTGGCTACATTGATTGCCAAGGTGCTTTTTGAAAATTTCTTGATTTCTAATGCTGTGTAATGGGTTGAACATAACTGACAATGAAGCGTAATAGATACTTCACTTTTCAGATGATAATTGATAGCTGGAGCATGCGGCGCCATTTCTTTCTTTGATGCAGTATGCGTGGGGTCACCACTCATAATAATTACATTTTACAAAAAAGTTAACAAACAAGCACATGGAAATATGGGAATTTTCAACTAGAGTAGGGATCATTTTGCACATCTATAAAAAGCGCTGCGACATTAAATCACGGCAATTATAAGAAGTGTTAAATCCCTAACTGTGCATTTCCATTAAGGTATCCTGAGCACAGTAGGGGATATATAATATTTCTTATTGTTTTACTGTGATTTAATACTATGCACTAATCATCCATATTTTTTATGGTGACTGGATTGATTGCAGAGGCACTTCTTCTACTGTTCTTCATTTGTATCGCTGTGTAAATAGTGAAGCATAATGGCCACTTCACTTTCCAGTCAGTTACTGATAATTGAGGTATGCATTGAGACTAAAACATTAACTCAGATGCCACCGGTTCTTTTTATGATGTGGTATGTGTGGGTTCACCAGTCACAATAATGTTACAAAAAAGGAAACAAACCAGTCTAAGGAAAAGTTCAGCCTGGAATTTGAAGTTTGATTAGGGATTACAGAAAAAAAGTAGGAAAATAAGTGAGGTCGCCTACACCTATAGATGTACTAGTGGCCATTAAATCCCTAATTCAGTATTGGATGTCTGCAGGTGTAGATGAACTCCCTTGTTTCCCTGTTTTTCTTTCTATGATCCCTTAAAAATACAAAATTTTTGTAATTTTTAAAATCAAACCTCTTTTGTAGCAGAATTTCAGTAAAAGCCATGCACTGACCGATCAGCTATGTTTAAACAATTATGTAAGTATGTATAACTGCAAGCTGGTCCATTGCACTTTGCCACCAAATGTGGTGGTGATCATTAGGTTGTTTTAGTATCCATGGACATCGAAACAACCAGATTTTAAGTTAATCCATATCAAAACTATAAGCTCATTACAAGACCACCTCATTAATGCATATTTCTGGTTCACAAGGTGATGCTTGTACAATTTTACCTTAAATTGTAATTGTGTACTACATAATAGCTCTAATGTAGTACTAGTGAATTATTATCTATACAGTATATAGGACAGGATGTACAAACACTATATATAATGAGGAACCCATAAAAGTGTAGTATCTATTACAATCTTCTCTTGAATTTGCTATTGTGATGGAGCCAAACCAAATGTGTCTATTACTGACACCTTTACTGTCACCACTAATCATCTGGTTGGCTGAAATGTTAATCCTCTTGAGAGAAAGGCCACTTTCATTTTAAGCTGTTTTTCATGATCCAGCTCAACTTGTACATGCTATATAGTCTTAATAATGTACCATGGGCAGATACTATGAAATTCATAGCCCTTTACTGAGGGGAGCAATCTTATCCACAGTGTACCATATAATTTATGAAAATGGACAATCACACTGGGTTCCTCTAGGAGTGATATTAGTACACATACTAAGTGGAATAGATTTATATACTGTATGTAATGAATGGAACTGGTTTTTACTATACAAAGCACATGAATACAATGGAATAACCATCCTATCCATGACATATGTTGTTGACAGGTATTTGCTACAAGGCCAAATTCCAAACTGGCCACCAGTCAATATTCATATTTCTGAAGATGATGATAAAATGAATTAACTCATTTCTTGGAAAAGCACTAAAAATCAGTCATGGCCTAGTAATTGAATTGTTCAAAGAGTATCAAAGTAAACATTAATACTGCCTACTCATTAAGGTGCCAAAAATACGGGCGTCTGGATTCAGTGGAATGGAATGGTGGACTGGAATGGTGGAATGGACTGGAATGGACTGGAATGGTGGACTGGAATGGAATGGTGGAATGGAACGGTACTTTCAATTGATGGTCACCTCTTTATAAAGACCACCTTCTAACAAAGACCACCTCTTTATAAAGACCGTTTTACTTTAATGTTTAAAATGCTGCTATCTTGTTGTTTTAGAGTGTATCCCCATAGAATGGTCTTATTGATCAGTTGTACGCCACATGCCTAGAAAATCAGAGTGATATCTGATTTGTAATACAGCAATATACCCCAAGCAAAATCAGTTTGGCTGTATAAAGTGACGTCCCCATCAAACTAAAAGTAACTGACAACTAAAGGAGCTATTATTTGGGTGAGGCCAAGAAATACTGACAAATAACTTGCTATAATTTATAAAAATTTGGTCCATCATCATTCACTCATACAGTCTTGCTGCATTCCTAATTAATTACCTGTAACTCTAATTGGCTAGTGATTTATTATTATTAACACTTTACAGTGACCAGCACTGAAGGTCTGACGGCAACATGTGCTACAGCCTTAGGATCACCTAACCTAATTCAAGGACTTAGAACTAGCTGCCTTTTTTCTCCTATACAACACCGGACTATTGAGAAAGGTACCAATTTACCAGCCAATTAGATTTACAGGGAATTAATACAGTCAGACTACATAAGTCAATGATAAAGGACCAAGATTATTGTAAATTATACTTAGATGCCAGTACATTCATTTCTAGATATTAGCTTCTTTAGTTGCCAGTTGCTTTTAGTTTCGTGGACACATATTTTTTTTGTATAGCCAAGCTGTTTTTTTTTGTATGGGGTATATAGCTATTACTGTATTGTATCATAAATCAGATATCACTGGCTTTTCTAGGGGACATAACATGTGGCACACAATTCATCAACAATTCATCACAATTCATCAATCAGTCTTATAGGGCTCTAAAACAATAATTCAGATATTAAAGTAAAATGGTCTTTGTAAAGAGGTAGTCTTTGTTAGAAGGTGGTCTTTTAAAAGAGGTGACCACTAATTGAAATTCCCTAAGTACCGTTCCATTCCACCATTCCATTCCACCATTCCATTCCACCATTCCATTCCACCATTCCACCATTCCAGTCCACCATTCCATTCCACTGAATCCAGACGCCCCAAAAATACAATCATCACATACATTTAGTCTTTCCAATATTATCACACAGGCATTTGCATTTTTTTCTGGCAACAATTATCACATGTATCATCTAATTTATGTCTATTCTGAGCCCCATATTGTATCTAATACAGTTTGTGCATATTATGTTAACAGTTAACTTTAAAACTCTTTATGGAGATATATAACTATTGCAGTATACGGATGCAATTTACATTGCTAGGTACATGGTATATGTACATATGTAACACTTTCACACCTCAGATCAAAGCAGCTGCCCGGGTTATATTTCATATGTAACCCAGCTAGCCAGGCTACATATCAGGCAAAGCCCCTATGCCTGTGTTACATCTGTTACATGTACAAAACTGTGTATGACCACATATGTAATACGTAGCTCTGCTATATATATATATATATATATATATATATATATATATGTATGTATATAGGCATGCAGGTATATTGTGAATGGAGAATACATATCAATTATATTTGAGACACTAATGAATATTACTATGATGTCACTTATAAATACAAAGTATTTGATGCATAGTTGTTTTTGAATCAAGCATTGAGCTACTGTATTCATCTTTGGAGAATAATATTTTTAGCAACCTGTACCATGCTGATACCACTGAAGGTATAAAGATGTACATATGTTTTTATTTTATGCAATTGATAGCTCTACCATAAGTGTCACAATGTAGCTATATACTCGCTATAGCACTGCATTCATAATTGCAGAGACCTCAGCCTGTAAAGTGCACTTGGAGTGAGACCTGAGGTTAAAATGGCCTACTTATAAGTGAAGGTCTATAAAAGTTGAAAAATTTGTCACTTTCTTTGGCTATTATCAGTTTAATACCGCAACTTTAGCTAACCAATAGTAGCTAGTTCAGTAGTGCTTTCAGCCGAGAGGTTTGAAGTGAAATTAAATTAGCTAGCTACGCGAGAGCTTCATTTTTTCAGGAATTGCAATGCATGAGATGGTGAGATGGAAAGCCATGCGTGATAGCTACTGTGGCTCAGTACATCAAGTTCTGCCGGTTGCGTGCCCACTCTCACACGTGAGGCCGGAGAGTTGAGGTGTTTGTAATTGCAGTATGTATATGCATGTCATAATTTCCCACATTGAAGTATAATAGACACCAGACCAAGGAAACTAAGCGGTTTAGCAACCCTGAAGGGCCAAGGCTGAAGCATCCCGAACGCAGCGAGGGCGCTACTAGTATAGCATTGACCTGAGGGATTACTAAATTGCTTAGATCTTGTTGGTCGCGGTGTTTAGCTTAAACATTTTGCAATGGTTTAAAGTACATCGTACCTTTATAGCCACAGCATGGTGAACAAGCAATAAAAAACGGCTGACCACTCGTCTTGTCCAAGAGTTCCTATGGCGCCCATAAAAAATAATTATGTGAGGGGTGAGTATACCGTATATTCAAGTATATTTGAGGGAGAAATTTCACTGATTTCGCGGTTTTGGGTGTTAACAGCGAAGATTCTATCCTTGAAACATTTAAACGTCCATATAGTCCAATGTATTTCGGGAGCGTTTGCAAATCTGCGAATTTTTATTTTTAGCAACATTGCTCAACCTCGGCAAAATTAATTGGGTAGCACTAATCTCAAAACGCTTGATCATGATACCTTTTGTGACTTCAACTTGTAAACAATGAAAAAAAAAATAGATTTCTGAGCTTAATCCTGTAATGCATGCAGAGTCATAACCACTGTAACTACCGCCCTCTATCAATATCAGGGGCGGATCGGGGGGGGGGGGGGCTTTGGGGGCTTTGGGGGCTGAAGCCCCCCCCCTTCATATTTAGGCTTTACTTGATCAATATGCTGAGTATTATAATGAAATTTTGTCTTAGCATAATTATATGATCACTAATAATACAAATACTCATAAAACCACCTTATAAACATCTTTCCAAGGTATTATCAGTAGATTTACGCTAAAGTTTATGCAACAAGGACCCGGATCAGCATTGGAGGTGTACAAGATCGAGATGCAGTCAGCTAACTACTCTAATAGAACATTCACTGGAAACATGTAGTTGGTTCTGTTATGGAATTTTTCCAAATCTGCCTGCACCTATACATACAATGAAGTGCATTGATCTGTTTAAAGGGCTTCATTCATCTACTTTTGTAGTTAACATGTATGGCAATACTTACACAATTACCATTGAAAATGCTCTCAAATTCAATCTTGTATTGTTCAAATTTCAAAATTTTTCCACTTTCAACATTATTATTCTAACATGCACCTATTCTTGGTTGTCTGTACCTACCCAAACTTTTCCATTAGCAAAATGCTTCAGAGAGCCATACCTATAATCTAAAGGCAGTATATAAAATATCTACAGGCAGAAAATATTAGGGATTTTATGTGGAAATGTCTCCAAATTGCAGTATTTTAGCATCAATTTTTCAAAATTCTCCTGGGGGGGGCATGCCCCCAGACCCCCCTAGTTCCAGCATGCTTTGCATGCTGGGAAGTATGCTTTGCACACCTCTACCCAAGAGATTAGTACCTTGCCTTAGCCCCCCCTTTTATAAATCCTAGATCCGCCCCTGAATATATACGTGTAGGGGCACCCGCAGGCACGAAGCATTGTGAAATTAGTATAAACTGAACCCCCCCCCCCCCTCTAAATATTTAGGCTATACGGTACTTGTCTGAACAGTAATGGCTACAACTAGCTAGATGCGCTTAGTCTACTTTTGTCCGGAATTATTTACAGCACACAGAGAAGAGTACTGCAGTATCATTATTTCTTGTCTTCAAACTAGTTTTGTTGTTGCATTTAATGAAGGCTGGCAGAATAATTTCTACCAGACCATCAGCCAGTGTTGAGAATAATGCGTTAGTTAGCTTATGTACATTTTGTGATTTCGAGTATTATAATGCGTTACTATTCATAGCCTAGTAATATAACGTAAGTTACTTTCAAGAAACCCATAGTTACTTTCAAGAAACCCATAGTTAGTTATATTAGTAATGAAAGTAACGTATTAGTGACATGCATAACGATATTCATATCACACTACCAGGTCCATTACTAACCTGGCAATTAGTGGTACTCAACAGCTTAGTGGCTGCAATAATCTACTGTCCCGATCCCCTATAATAAAATTATCCATATTAGTTCACACCTCAGACAACTGGTCATATGATTTGCAAGCAATGTTTAGGTATGGCTGAAGTGGTAAAATTAATGAGCATCTCTACACAGGTGCAAGAAACCAGTAGCCATATTTACAGGAGTGTTTACTATATGCTAGCACAGCAACTAACATGCAAGCTGGGTGTAGAAAGGTGTATATGGTCAGAGCAAAAGTAACTTAATGTATTATATTAAGTTACTTTTCATTTGGAGTAATATGTAACTGTAACTTATTACCTTGCCCAAAAGTAAAGAGTAATATGTAATCTAATCAAAAACAGCCAAGCTGTAAAAAAAGGAGTGCGGCCCTTGAAAAGGCTATAGTGAAAAAAGATGTGAAATCCAAGATGGCGGCCAAGAAATGGCTGTGATGGTAGGTTAATGGTAAAAATTTTAATAACGACAATTCAGGTGAATTTGGTGCCGCTTGGTCAATTGGCACAAAATTCACCTGAATTGTCGTTATTAAAATTTTTACCATTAACCTACCATCACAGCCATTTCTTGGCCGCCACCTTGGATTTCACATCTTTTTTCACCATAGCCTTTTCAAGGGCCGCACTCCTTTTTTTACAGCTTGGCTGTTTTTGATTAGATTTCACTTCTTTTTGTATTTGTATACCCCAAAGCCGGCCTATGGCCAGCTTTGGGGCTTTTAAACCTATATATTTTTCTTTACCACAGGAAAAAGAAAAGGATGAAGCAGATTTTATAAATACTTTAACTCATTCTGATTTTATCAGTAAATGTACAAATTATATATATATAATGCATATATCAAGAGTTCATAATATAAAAAGAGAGCATATATTTATTACATGTCAATTAATCCCCACAGGATAATTTGCAGCTGATCTCTCTACTGGGTGACTTGAAATGTAGCTGAACTCTCTACAGAGTGATCTGCTTGTACATAGATGAACTCTTTACAGGATTCTCTCTACAGGGTGACTTGGCTCTAGCTGAACTCTCTGCAGGGTTATCTGTTTGTAGTTGAATTCTCTACGGGGTGATTTGTTTGCAGCTGAACTCTCTACAAGGTAACTTCTTCTAGCTGATCTGCCTACAGGGTGACTTGTTTCTAGCTGGTCTCTCTACAGGGAGATTTGTTTGTAGCTGAATTCTCTACAGGGTGATTTGTTTGCAGCTGAACTCTCTACATGGTGGTTGTTTTGTAGCTGAACTCTCTAAACGGTGACTTCTTATAGCTAAACTCTCTACGGGGTGATCTTTTCATAGCTGAACTCTCTACAAGATGATTTGTTTGCAGCTGAACTCTCTACATGATGATTTCTTTGTAGCTGAACTCTCTACAGGTGATTTGTTTGTAGCTGAACTCTCTACAAGGTGATACTTCTAGGTGATCTCTCTACAGGATGACTTGTTTCTAACTAAACTCTCAACAGGGTGATCTGTTCATAGCTATACTTTCTACTGGGTGATTTGTTTGCAGCTGAACTCTCTACATGGTGGTTTCTTTGTAGCTGAACTCTCTATAAGGTAACTTCTTCTAGCTGCATTGACCTCTCTACAGGATGACTTATTTGCTCTACAAGGTGATACTTCTAGATGATATCTCTACAGGATGACTTGTTTCTAACTGAACTCTCAACAGGGTGATCTGTTCATAGCTGAAATTTCTACTGGGTGATTTGTTTGCAGCTGAACTCTCTACATGGTGGTTTCTTTGTAGCTGAACTCTCTACAGGTAACTTCATCTAGCTGAACTCTCTACAGGGTGACTTGTTTCTAGCTGATCTCTCTACAGGGTGATCTGTTCATAGCTGAACTTTCTACAGGGTGATTTGTTTGCAGCTGAACTCTCTGCATGGTAGTTTCTTTGTAGCTGAACTCTCTACAATGTGACTTGTTTCTAGCTGAACTCTCTACAGGTGATTTGTTTGCAGCTGAACTCTCTACATGGTAGTTTCTTTGTAGTTGAACTCTCTACAAGGTAACTTCTTCTAGCTGATATTTTTACAGGGCATATTTGTTTGTAGCTGAGTTCTCTACAGGATGATTTGTTTGCCGCTGAACTCTCTACATGGGAGTTTCATTGTAGCTGAACTCTCTACAATGTGACTTCTTCTAGCTGAACTCTCTACAGGGTGACTTGTTTCTAGCTGATCTCTCTACAGGGTGACTTGTTTCTAGCTGAACTCTCTACAGGTGATTTGTTTGCAGCTGAACTCTCTACATGGTGGTTTCTTTTTAGCTGAACTCTCTACAAGGTAACTTCTTCTAGCTGATCTTTCTACAGGGTGATTTGTTTGTAGCTGAACTCTCTACAGGGTGATTTATTTGCAGCAGAACTCTCTACAAGGTGACTTCTTCTAGCTGAACTCTCTACAAGGTGACTTCTTCTAGCTGAACTCTCTACAAGGTGACTTCTTCTAGCTGAACTCTCTACAGAGTGATTGGTGTTTTTGCAGCTGAACTCTCTACATGGTGGTTTCTTTGTAACTGAACTCTCTACAGGGTGATTTGTTTGTAGCTAAACTCTCTACAGGGTGATCTGTTCGTAGCTGAACTCCCTACAAGGTAACTTCTTCTAGCTGATCTCTCTACAGGGCATATTTGTTTGTAGCTGAGTTCTCTACAGGGTGTTTGTTTGCAGCTGAACTCTCTACATCGTAGCTTCTTTGTAGTTGAACTCTCTCTGATGTGACTTCTTCTAGCTGAACTCTCTACAGGTGACTTGTTTGTAGCTGATCTCTCTACAGGGTGACTTGTTTCTAGCTGAACTCTCTACAGGTGATTTGTTTGCAGCTGAACTCTCTACATGGTGGTTTCTTTGTAGCTGAACTCTCTACAAGGTAACTTCTTCTAGCTGATCTTTCTACAGGGTGATTTGTTTGTAGCTGAGTTCTCTACAGGATGATTTGTTTGCCGCTGAACTCTCTACATGGGAGTTTCTTTGTAGCTGAACTCTCTACAAGGTAACTTCTTCTAGCTGATATTTTTACAGGGCATATTTGTTTGTAGCTGAGTTCTCTACAGGATGATTTGTTTGCCGCTGAACTCTCTACATGAGAGTTTCATTGTAGCTGAACTCTCTACAATGTGACTTCTTCTAGCTGATCTCTCTACAGGGTGACTTGTTTCTAGCTGAACTCTCTACAGGTGATTTGTTTGCAGCTGAACTCTCTACATGGTGGTTTCTTTGTAGCTGAACTCTCTACAAGGTAACTTCTTCTAACTGATCTTTCTACAGGGTGATTTGTTTGTAGCTGAACTCTCTACAGGGTGATTTATTTGCAGCTGAAATCTCTACAAGGTGACTTCTTCTAGCTGAACTCTCTACAAGGTGACTTCTTCTAGCTGAACTCTCTACAGAGTGATTAGTTTTTTTGCAGCTGAACTCTCTACATGGTGGTTTCTTTGTAACTGAACTCTCTACAGGGTGATTTGTTTGTAGCTAAACTCTCTACAGGGTGCTCTGTTCGTAGCTGAACTCCCTACAAGGTAACTTCTTCTAGCTGATCTCTCTACAGGGCATATTTGTTTGTAGCTGAGTTCTCTACAGGTGATTTGTTTGCAGCTGAACTCTCTACATGGTGGTTTCTTTGTAGCTGAACTCTCTACAAGGTAACTTCTTCTAGCTGATCTTTCTACAGGGTGATTTGTTTGTAGCTGAGTTCTCTACAGGATGATTTGTTTGCCGCTGAACTCTCTACATGGGAGTTTCTTTGTAGCTGAACTCTCTACAAGGTAACTTCTTCTAGCTGATATTTTTACAGGGCATATTTGTTTGTAGCTGAGTTCTCTACAGGTGATTTGTTTGCAGCTGAACTCTCTACATGGTGGTTTCTTTGTAGCTGAACTCTCTACAAGGTAACTTCTTCTAGCTGATCTTTCTACAGGGTGATTTGTTTGTAGCTGAGTTCTCTACAGGATGATTTGTTTGCCACTGAACTCTCTACATGGGAGTTTCTTTGTAGCTGAACTCTCTACAAGGTAACTTCTTCTAGCTGATATTTTTACAGGGCATATTTGTTTGTAGCTGAGTTCTCTACAGGATGATTTGTTTGCCGCTGAACTCTCTACATGGGAGTTTCATTGTAGCTGAACTCTCTACAATGTGACTTCTTCTAGCTGATCTCTCTACAGGGTGACTTGTTTCTAGCTGAACTCTCTACAGGTGATTTGTTTGCAGCTGAACTCTCTACATGGTGGTTTCTTTGTAGCTGAACTCTCTACAAGGTAACTTCTTCTAACTGATCTTTCTACAGGGTGATTTGTTTGTAGCTGAACTCTCTACAGGGTGATTTATTTGCAGCTGAAATCTCTACAAGGTGACTTCTTCTAGCTGAACTCTCTACAAGGTGACTTCTTCTAGCTGAACTCTCTACAGAGTGATTAGTTTTTTTGCATCTGAACTCTCTACATGGTGGTTTCTTTGTAACTGAACTCTCTACAAGGTGATTTGTTTGTAGCTAAACTCTCTACAGGGTGATCTGTTCGTAGCTGAAGTCCCTACAAGGTAACTTCTTCTAGCTGATCTCTCTACAGGGCATATTTGTTTGTAGCTGAGTTCTCTACAGGGTGTTTGTTTGCAGCTGAACTCTCTACATGGTAGTTTCTTTGTAGTTGAACTCTCTCTGATGTGACTTCTTCTAGCTGAACTCTCTACAGGTGACTTGTTTGTAGCTGATCTCTCTACAGGGTGACTTGTTTCTAGCTGAACTCTCTACAGGTGATTTGTTTGCAGCTGAACTCTCTACATGGTGGTTTCTTTGTAACTGAACTCTCTACAAGGTAACTTCTTCTAGCTGATCTTTCTACAGGGTGATTTGTTTGTAGCTGAATTCTCTACAAGGTGATTTATTTGCAGCTGAACTCTCTACAAGGTGACTTCTTCTAGCTGAACTCTCTACAGAGTGATTGATTTTTTTGCAGCTGAACTTTCTACATGGTGATTTGTTTGTAGCTGAACTCACTACAGGGTGATCTGTTCATAGCTGAACTCCCTACTAGGTAACTTCTTCTAGCTGATCTTTCTACAGGGCATATTTGTTTGTAGCTGAGCTCTCTACAGGGTGATTTGTTTGCAGCTGAACTCTCTACATGGTAGTTTCTTTGTAGCTGAACTCTCTACAATGTGACTTCTTCTTGCTGATCTCTCTACAAGATGACTTGTTTCTAACTGAACTCTCTACAGTGTGATTTGTTTGTAGCTGAACTCTCTACACGGTGATTTGTTTGTAGCTGAACTCTCTACAGGGTGATCTGTTCGTAGCTGAACTCCCTACAAGGTAACTTCTTCTAGCTGATCTCTCTGCAAGATGACTTGTTTCTAACTGAACTCTCTACAGTGTGATCTGTTCATAGCGGAACTTTCTACTGGGTGATTTGTTTGCAGCTGAACTCTTTGCATGATTGTTTCTTTGTAACTGAACTCTCTACAAGGTAACTTCTTCTAGCTGATTTGTTTGAGCTGAATTCTCTACATGATGGTTTCTTTGTAGCTGAACTCTCTATTAGGTACCTTCTTCTGGCTGATCTGACTACAGGGTGACTTGTTTGTAGCTGAATTCCCTACAGAATAACTTGCAATGTAATATAATTGAGTAAATTATAAATGCAGCTGAATACTTTATTAGGGTGACCGTTCTATTAGAGTATCTCGATCTCGCATTTGTTACACGTAGTTGTCTTTCGAATCATAACTCAATGGTTTGTAATCCGATTCTTCTGTACTACTGCAAGGACTTTCTATGACGATTATTCCAGCTACATACTGATTATCAGCTCATTGCTCTAAGCGGTTTGCCTGATAGACACGAAAACTAATAGTATTTTTATTCATAAAAATCGATCGCGTAATTTTGACACAGGTCGAGTTTTGTGTCATATCTCCATGGTCTTTATCCCGATTCCTTTCAAACCATAAAAAGGCACTCCTACGATGGTTGCTCCATCTACATAGCAATTTGCAACTGATTCCTCAAAGGAGTTTATCCTGTAGGCGTGACAGACCTTCGACTTTATTTTACGCAAATAATCGGTCATAACTCCGTAAATGTTCATCGGATTTCTACCAAAGTTGATACAGAGATCCGCCTTAATGAGCCCTTTAAGTGTGCCAAATTTCAGCCCGATCCGAGCACGCATTCGTGTTTTATGGTGGATTTTGCGAAGTGTGCGAAATGAAGAAGTAGAAGAAGAAAAAAAAACGAAGAAATTAAAACGAATTTTGTTCCCCCAATCTCGGAAATGGCTGGAGCGATTTTCTTCAAATTTGGTGTGTAGACTCCCCTAACTGGGCGGCATCTCTCTTGAAAATTTGGTTCCAATGGGATAAGGAATCACAGAGCTACATAGGTGTGAAAATTGCGTTTTCTTTCTTCCTGTTAATATACTCACGGGTGGCACGCCGGCTTCTTGGGCCGCACGACACACTACCGTGTATCTTATACATTTTCTAGTTGACTGCTGTTTACAGTATGTCGATCTGAAGTGTAAAAAAATTGCCAAGAAATAGTACATATACATGTAATAGTTTTAAGCTTTTTGATACGAGGTTTAGTATAAGGCCACTCCAATTGGTAATTATGTTTCTGGTCCTTTGAAAATCAGTTTTAGGTGCGGGCGGGTGTAATTCAGCAACAAAGCAACAATGAAGTGACTGGTTAATTAGAGTATTTTGTGATTTACTGACTGTTCTATTAGAGTACATCGATCCGTACTATCATAGATATTCTACTCACCTATGGTACTATACACTCTGCCCATTTCTTGCAGGTTTTCACTGATAAAATACAAATCATGACACTTAGATAGTTAGATTGTTGTAACCCAATATTTGTTTCTGAAATCCAGTTTTCAAAAAGCTGATGCGGGCATTTCACCCATGTATTTCTGAAATTTCGCATTCTCCAAAAAGGACGCGGGCGGTGGACCAGAAACATAATTACCAATTGGAGTGGCCTAACCATGAAATTGTCCATTTTTCCTTCTTTTGGTTGTAACATTTTAATCAAAAATTTAGAAAACTGCTACTATAATGCTGGAACAGTGCTTGATTTTTTTTGCCAGCCTATAATGTACAAAATTATGCTAACGTAATTGGTGAGAATCTACCAGTGCCTTGCCTTAACCACTAAACCACACCACACATCCCTTTAAGAGATTTCAATAAAGCCATGAATGCATACCATATAAGTATGTACATGGTTTTAAAATCCACAGTTTGTGTGACAAAGACTGCAGACAGACAGCTTTATACATTAGACTTTAAATAGTAGGGTTTTTTGTTTGTTTTGTGTATAGAGAGACAACATCAGAAAGTATAAAAACATCAGTGTAAGTCCAAAGTTGTAATTATGTAGACTTTGGGCCTACCTTTAGGTGAACTCATGATTAAAATAGCCGATGCCAATTGTAAAGACTGAATGCAACCTTTAAGAAATCAAGGTGGCAGTAGTACTAGGTGGCAGACAAGCAATTATAACATCAATCAATTTTAATATGACAATGTAATTATTAAACCAATACAAACATTTCTTAGATGCCACCTTTGATTTCACAACACTTAGCTCAGCAACATATTTTTTTAGAAAACCACTTTACCGCTTGGTCACATAATGTAATTACTGCATAACATCTTTCTTGTTTGTACACAGGATCTACCTCAAGTAAGGCTGAACTGTGGATGATTCTAACAGGGTTTGCAATTGCAATGATGTCATCTGTACTGCATCCTTGATGTAGGGGAAGTTATCTCCTGAGTGTTTTACAAGACATTATTAGAATTACTTTGTTATAGGTCTTGCATATGCACATTTTCTGTATAGATACTATAATGAGTGTGTTGAGCAATAGTATTGTATGCTTTAGACAAATGTGTGACTTTAATATTGGAAAGTAGCAGTGTATCATTCAGCCACCCCAGTGTTTAAGAGTTATCAGTACTAATAAAAACATGGGAAATAGAGATTCAGTGCTGCATGAAAGAAACAAAAAAAAACAAGAGTCAAATCGGCATGTTAGTTAAACTGCTGTATGGCTACAATGGAGGCTTTAAAGCCTAACATGAAATGGTCACACACAGATCACTATTCAGGCTCAATGGATATGGTACATACCATTGATAGTGGTACGTATTATATTATCGGGTAAGTAGAAAAGTTTGAAGAATAATAATTATGCTGAAATTGCTGCTATCTACCCTTTTATGAATAGTACATGTAGCCATGCCTGAATATAAAAGCAATATATATTTCATTGTATGTAGGTATACAGAAACCTTCTTAGTATAGCTATTTATCTGCTCCTCATGTAATCTCTACTACATCCATTAAATCCGAGTAGAGATATCAATTTCAATCGTTAGGCGTTAATTTGTTTAACATATTCCATTGCAGTCCTAAGAACAGCATGCCAACTTGCTTTATAATTTTTTCAGTGATGCTGTGTTCGCTGCTTCCTGAAATGCATGGTGAAAAGGCTAATACATCAAAGAGCAACTACACAGGAAAGTTTTTCTGAAGTAAGAGATGATTTTCTGACTGATGTGAAGGCTGCATAATTATAGTGGTAATGAAAGAAATTCCTCCTGAAGTCATATTAAAATACGACCAGACTGGTAATCAGTAATGACACCAATAATTGGCGAACAATTGTAAATTGCTTGTTTTTCATCCTAGTCAGACATGCAGGCGGGCGGTTATGATTTATTATATTGTTAAAATCTATTATTTACTATCAAGGATATTAATGGGAACCCCGAGTAACTCCTAAATGCCTTTTCTCATATTTAACAGAGATGTAAGATTTGTTGTGGTTTCACTGGGATTCATCAAGATTTAAATACCATCAAACTGTTGTGGACACGGTGTGGCCAGCTAATAGTTTTACTCAGTAGGATGCTACACTCTGCTGTTGGCATTTACACCAGATATAAGTAGTCACCTATCAGTTGCAAGCTTTCTTGCACCTTTTCATTTGAAAACAACTGGCCTAGTGCCTGTCTATAAGATGCTAAAAGACATACTGTAATTTATGGTTGATTTTATTCTGCAAATTCACAGGGAAAGCATTAGCTAAGACTTATAGTGACAATTGGAAAGCTGTTTTTCAAAATGATAGCATTGTGCACAGTTCTCCTTCACTATAACAGCAACAAAAAAATGCTGCAACAATAACAGAACAGTTGATGCCACTCATATGGCTGGCATTAAGTAGTAATTTGACATGACTGTTATTATAGTGTACAATGTAGCCAAAATCTTACAATGAGTACATTTCAGTTGTTCATAAGCCAAAGTTTATCATTATCCATTAGACATGGGAACTGTAGCAAAAGTTTGAACATAATTATGAGCACAATAGGCAAAATTTTTGAGCACTGCAGCATACCATAATAGGCAAAATTAAAAGCATAATAGGCTGGTGCCTAGTGCCTTCATCATTTATATTGCTCACAGTTTGCCTCTCCAAAGGCTGATTTAAATCACAGGTCCTATGGTGCCATCTTTTGCCATAAAATCATTCTGGCCATTTTACATTGAAGATGAACTGAGTCTCACCTGCATACTCTGATCTTGAGAAATATTACACACCCTCTGCAGTTTTATTTGAAAATGACAAAAATAAAACATGATCAATATCTTTTTGATCACTGTGCAGCAATAACAAGATCGGTGTATATGGTTACATACCTAACTATGAATGCATTTCACACAGGCTAAAGTTTAATACAATCATTCACTTATTCTTAACAGAAAGAGAATGTTTGTATATTAATGTACTTTTTATTATTATTTATTAATGCTTTACAGAAGGTCTGTAGGGCACCTGGTCCTACAGCCTGCTCAAAGACTTTAGCTACTTAAGGTGTGTTTGAAAAGTTGGAGAAAGGAGAAAAAATCCATGACTGGACCTAGGTGGCCTCGAACCTGCAGCCATCCGATTTACGCTCGAACGCTTACAGGGGTCTAACAGGTGGTCAGGATGTTTTCTCCTTGTTATTTTCATGTAATTATATCCATAGGAATTCTACTTATCAATATTATTCTCCTCCTCTCCCCTTACAGGAATAGTAGTATAGGGTGAATATAGCTAGCCATGATCTGTATTATGGTCATAGTGAGTATATCATTGTCGTGTTCTACTGTATTCAAACAATGCCCCTACAGTAGCCCAAGTATATAAGTGGAAATGTGATAGCAAATGATGCCATGTGGGTAGGGAATCTGATTGTATAATAGTCAAATCCCTTACTATGATTCTTGAGAAGTGAAGCTGATCACACATTTACAGTAATATATCTGAAAGACATGTGCACTTGGCGGCATGGGCGAGCAATGCCGGGCATGTACTTTGAGACATCCAGTGTAGAAGTGGTACTCACACTACTGTTAACAAACTTTGTGCCAGCCATTTTTGCATTAAAATCATTTATGTAATCTGCCATGTATAGCCATGGTATTGGTATCATGATTATGGTAAATTTTATATGAATACATCTGTATAATCATGCACATTCCTACTGGAAAACTGAACAAAGGACCATCACAGAGACAACACCCAATCATTACTAAGACAAGGGACTCCACACTCATTAAATCCATTAGTAGTGGAGCCCTAGTGTATATACCAATGGAAGAACATGCCCTACAAATACAGTGGATAGCTGATCAAAGCAATGAAAATCCCAGACAACAATGAAGCAAACCTAAAACTACAGAATACTTATCCCTCACTTAGTGGACAAAAGAAAAGCCAAAGGCTTATTAAAGATAGTAGCTTCATGAGCTAATTGTGAAGGGTGCATCTAAAAGTGGCATGTTCAACCTCACGAATGTGCTGGCCAAATGCGTGAGATTTGATAGTCATGTTTCTTTAATACAGAAGATAAGAGATGAAGTTGTTGGAGGGAGCAAGAGGATTGAAATTTTATTGCTAATCCTTTTTAGAAGTACAATTGTATTCATAGAGGTTCACAGGAACCTCAGAAACTGTCCTTCATAAGTAGGTTAAATGTAGAGTGTACTTTACATGGAGGGTCCTTTAAGCACTGCATTGTACATGTACAAACTTACATGTATTTTCACCAGCTATCACTTGCCAAGACTTCCCAATTGCAAACTAATGTATATGCAGCACATATCAAGACACACGGCAGTGTGTCGTGCGGCACAAGAAGCCGGCGCGCCACACCGTGAGTATATTTACAGGAAGAAAGTAAACGCGATTTTCACACCTTTGTAGCTCCGTGATTCCTTATCCGATTGAAACCAAAGTTGCTACAGAGGTGCCGGCTAGGTAGGGGAGTCCACATTCCAAATTTGAAGAAAATCGCTCCAGCCATTTCCGAGATACGAGCGGCCAAAGTTTGGGTTTTTTTTCTTCGTTTTTTTCTTCTTCTTTTCGCACACTTTGCAAATTCCGAAATAAAACACGAATGCGTGCTCCAATCGGGCTGAAATTTGGCACACTTAAGGTTACGGAATAGTTTAAAATGCGTGGGCGGAACAAATTACAAAACCTGCTTTAAACCAAGCAGGGATAAATAATTTGAACAACTGTGTTGTGTTAGCAATACAACTAATTGTGCTTGTTTGTTTTTACTACAGAACAACGACTGTTCTTGGGTGTGTGGTCTACAATAGAGCGATGTTTTATAAAAACGCGCCGCCAAAAACCATACTAACAGATTACTGAATCCTTATAATTTCAACACAAGTGGCTAAACAACTAAAATATCTAGGTCCTGTGGAAGCGATTTTTTAAGTTACTGGTAGTATAGACGTTTTATTGAACTTTTAGTAGTTTTTCGGGTGAAACAAGCTCTTTGAAGGCTTGTATCCGAGTCACTTGGGAGAAACACGCCAAAAACGCTTCCACAGGACCTAACAAATTTAATATACAGTATCACTATGCCCCAGAAAAGCCAATAGAGCCTACAGCTTTTGCTGTATTTGGCGGCGGAAAAACATGGTAGTGACAGCTGGAGCTGAGCGATGTACGGGCTGGCTTACTTGTGTTACTACAACAAATTGTAGTGTTCCACCTACCTCAAACTACACTGTAGCTACATAAAAACATTAAATATGAAGGGCTTCATCTTCATTTAAAACTTTTCACGCTGCTAGACTGGTTTTATGGGCTTCTCAAAAAGTATCGATAGGCATTCAAAATTTTGAATGATTGCCAGTGACTATACCGTAACCTTAAAGGGCTCATTAAGGCGAATCTCAGTACCAAGTTTGGTAGGAATCCGATGAACATTCACGGAGTTAGGACCGATTATTTGCGTAAAATAAGGTCCAAGGTCTGTCACGCCCACAGGGTAAATCGCTTGAAGGAATGAGCTGAAAATTGCTATGTAGATGGAGTAACTATCGTAGGAGTGCCTTTTTGTGGTTTGAAAGGAATCCAGTTAAAGGCCATCGAGATATAACACAAAACCCAACCTGTGTCACAATTACGCGATCGATTTTTATGAATAAAAAACTAATAGTTTTCACGCCTACCAGGCAAACCGCTTAGAGTAGTGAGCTGAAAATTGGTGTGTGGCTGGAATAATTATCATAGAAAGTCCGTGCAATAGTACAGAAGAATCGGATTACAAACCACTGAGTTATGATTCCAAAGCCAACTACGTGTAGCATATGCGAGATCGAGATACTCTAATAGAACAGTCACCCTAATAAAGCATTCAGCTACGTTTATAACTTACTCCATTATAGAATTATATTACATTGCAAGTTAATCTTATAGACAATTCAGCTACAAGCAAGTCATCCTGTAGAGAATTCAGCTACAAATATGTTGCTGTAGAGATTCAGAACATTATAAGTCACACTGAAGAGAATTCAGCGATAAACAAGTCACCTTGTAGAAAGTTCAGCTACAACAAGTCACTCTGTAGAGAATTCAGCTACAAACAAATCACTGCGTAAAGGGTTCAGCTACAAAAAAAGCTACCCAGTAGAGAGTTCATCTAGATCAGCTACAAACAAGTCACTTTAAGCAATGTTCAGCTACAAGTAACTCACTCTGTAGAGAGTTCAGCTACAAACAAGTCATTCTGTAGTACAAACAAGTCACCGTGTAGCTGGAGAGTTCAGCAACCAATCAAAAAAACCACTCTGTAAAGAGTTCAGCTATACAAACATGTTATAGCTCTATAGAGAAAGTTTTAACTCTATATTGAGATCAGCTAGAAACAATTAGTCATCCAGTAGAGAGATCAGCTACAAGACATCACCTTATAGAGAGTTTAGTTACAAAGAAACCACCATGTAGAGAGTTCAGCTGCAAACATATCATCCTGTAGAGAGTGCAGCTATGAACAGATCACCCTGTAGAGAGTTCAGCTAGAAAAAGTCATCCTGTAGAGAGATCAGCTAGAAGGATCACCTTGTAGAGAGTTCAACTACAAACAAATCACCCTGCAGATAGTTCAGCTACAAACAAGTCACCCTATAGAGAGATCAGCTAGAAGAAGTTACCTTGTACACACAAAGAAACCATCATATAAAGAGTTCAGCTGCAAACAAATGACCCTGTAGAAAGTTCAGCTACAGATCACCCTGTAGAGAGATCAGCTAGAAGAAATCACCTTGTAGAGAGTTCAGCTACAAAGAAACCACCATGTAGAGAGTTCAGCTGCAAACACATCACCTGTAGAGAGTTCAGCCAGAAACAAGTTCACCCTGTAGAGAGATCAGCTAGAAACAAGTCACCCTGTAGAGAGAGCAGCTACAAAGAAACCATCCTGTAGAGAGTTCAATTACAAACAGATAACTCTACAGAGAGTTCAGCTAGAAACAAGTCATCGTGTAGAGCAGCGTTGAAACCGGGTCGGGTCATCCGGGTCATCCGGGTCACATTTTCTCCGGGTCATCCGGGTCTGACCCGGTTTACAAATTATCCGGGTCTGACCCGGATTGGATCACGTGAGAAGCGAAATTGATCGTTTGACGACGTGGAACCTATAAACGCTAGTCGCGTAGCTCTTTCATGAGCCACGCCCACTTATCGCGTTAAAAACATACGCTCAGTCACGCCCATTTATTAGTAAGTGCAGTCTGTAGCATGAAACGGTGTCCGTTTCTGTCTGCAAGCTTACGTGGAGCCACGCCCACTAATCGATTAATTTATGAGTTGTATATAGTCTAGGTCTAGTCTTGCAGCAGGATGCTAAGTACTTTTGTGAGCCACACCCATTTTAATATATTGGGAAATTGCAATACTAAGTATGTATGAAGCCACACCCAATTGCTGTCTGTAAACTCACAGTAGTTACGTGGAACCAAACCCACTGACTGATTTTAAATTATAAACTTACCGACTTAATTATCACATAACTACTCGTTTATTCAACACGAATCGAACGCTCAAAACGTAGTCTCGCTCGCTCGAGAATACCCGAAACATAGCTCTTATCGCGCGCCTCGGCTTAATTCAATCCGAGTCACATCCGGGTCTGACCCGGATTGCTATCCGGGTCAGTGGGTCATCCGGGTCAGCAGTAGTGACCCGGTTTCAACGCTGGTGTAGAGAGATCAGCTAGGAACAAGTCATCCAGAGATCAGCTAGAAACAAGTCACCCTGTAGAGAGATTAGCTAGAAACAAGTCACCCTGTAGAGAGATCAGTTACAAAGAAACCATCCTGTAGAGAGTTCAATTGCAAACAGAAAACCCTATAGAGAGTTCAGCTAGAATCAAGTCACCGTGTAGAGAGATCAGCTAGAAACAAGTCATCCTGTAGAGAGATCAGCTAGAAACAAGTCAGAAGAATCGGATTACAAACCACTGAGTTATGATTCCAAAGCCAACTACGTGTAGCATATGCAAGATCGAGATACTCTAATAGAACAGTCACCCTAATAAAGCATTCAGCTACGTTTATAACTTACTCCATTATAGAATTATATTACATTGCAAGTTATTCTGTAGGGAGTTCAGCTACATACAGTTAATCGTATAGACAATTCAGCTACAAGCAAGTCACCCTGTAGAGAATTCAGCTACAAATATGTTGCTGTAGAGATTCAGAACATTATAAGTCACACTGAAGATAATTCAACTATAAACAAGTCACCTTGTAGAGAGTTCAGCTACAACAAGTCACTCTGTAGAGAATTCAACTACAAACAAGTCACTGCGTAAAGGGTTCAGCTACAAAAAAGCTACCTAGTAGAGAGTCCATCTAGATCAGCTACAAACAAGTTACTTTATGAAATGTTCAGCTACAAGTGAGTCACTCTGTAGAGAGTTCAGCTACAAACAAGTCACTCTGTAGTACAAACAAGTCACCGTGGAGAGAGAGTTCAGCAACCAATCAATAAATCACCATGTAAAAGAGTTCAGCTATACAAACAAGATATAACTCTATAGAGAGATCAGGTAGAAACTTAACAGATCACACTGTAGAGAGTTCAGCTAGAAACAAGTCATCCAGACTAAGTAGAGAGATCAACTAGAAAACATCACCTTGTAGAGAGTTCAAATCACCCTGCAGATAGTTCAGCTACAAACAAATCACCCTATAGAGAGATCAGCTAAAAGAAGTCACCTTGTAAAGAGTTTAGCTACAAAGAAACTACCATGTAGAGAATTCAGCTATGAACAGATCATCCTGTCAAGAGTTCAGTTAGAAACAAGTCATCCTGTAGAGAGATCAACTAGAAGAAGTTACCTTGTAGAGAGTTCAGCTACAAAGAAACAACCATGTAGACAGTTCAACTGCAAACAAATCAAACTGTACAGAGTTCAGCTACAAACAAATCACCCTGTAGAGAGATCAGCTAGAAACAAGTCACCTTGTAGAGAAATCAACTAGAAGAAGTTACCTTGTAGAGAGTTCAGCTGCAAACAAACCATCATGTAGAGAGTTCAGTTGCAAACAAATCACCTGTAGAGAGTTCAGCTACATACAAATCTCCCTGTAGAGAGATCAGCTAGAAGAAGCTACCTTGTAGAGAGTTCAGCTACAAAGAAACCACCATGTAGAGAGTTCAGCTGCAAACATATCGAATTGTAGAGAGTTTAGCTACCAACAAATCACCATGTAGAGAGTTCAGCTAGAAACAAGTTATCCTGTAAAGAGATCAGCTAGAAGAGGTTGCCTTGTAGAGTGTTCAGTTATGAACAAACCATCATGTAGAAAGTTCAGCTCCAAACGAATCACCCTGCAGAGAGTTCAGCTATGAGAAGATCACCCTATAGAGAGTTCAGCTAGAAGAAGTCACCTTGTAGAGAATTCAGCTGCAAAGAAACCACCATGTAGATAGTTCAGCTGTAAACAAATCATCCTGTAGAGAGTTCAGCTACAAACAGATCACCCGGCAGAGTTCAGCTAGAAACAAGTCACCCTGCAGAGAGATCAGCTAGAAACAAGTCACTTTGTATGTAGAAAGTTCAGCTACAAAAAAAAATCACCCTGTAGAGTGGTCAACTACAAACAAATCTCCCTGTAGAGAGATCAACTAGAAGAAGTTACCTTGTAGAGAGTTCAGCTACAAAGAAACCATCATGTAGAGAGTTCAGCTGCAAACAAATCACCTGTAGAGAGTTCAGCTACAAACAAATCACTCTCTAGAAAGATCAGCTAAAAGAAGTCACCCTGTAGAGAGTTCAGTTACAAAAAAACCACCATGTAGAGAGTTCAGCTACAAACTAGTGACCTTGTAGAGACATCAGTTACCTTGTAGAGAGTTCAGCTACAAAGAAACCATCATGTAAAGAGTTCAGCTGCAAACAAATCACCTGTAGAGAATTCAGCTACAAACAAATTTCCCTGTAGAAAGGTCAGCTGGCTGTTTTGGATTAGATATGTATATGCAGCACAGTATTGTGCTTGTGATACTTATTGTTATTGTTAATTACTGAGTAGAACTCACAGAAAGAGTATAAACACACTACAGATAATCATACATAAAATCAGTCTGTTGGGAAGAGGTATAAGGATAAATCATGTTTAAATCATCCAGTTCAACTAATGAATCAGGTAGAGAATTCCACAAATTGATAGCAGAGGGTAGGAAAGAATTTAAATATGTATCAGTTCTAGCAAAAGGGGTGACGAAACACTGGTTGTGTCCACGGGTAGGTGTTGAAAGGGGTATAAGTGTAAATGAAATGTCAACAAGACCATGTAATATTTTGTAAAACATTATCAATTTTAAGAAATTTCTTCGGTGTTCGAGTAGTGGCCACTTAAGTTGTTTGAGCATGGTAGTTACACTACTGTGATAGGAGAAGTCATTTTTAACAAAGCAAGCAGCACTGCACCGAACCTTTTCTATTTGGTGTTTCTGATATTGAAGGTGTGGGGACGACACTGTAGCAGCATACTCTAATATAGGTCTCACTAAGGATGTGTAACAATTAGATTTCACTGTTGTTGGACACTGGAAGAGATTGCGTTGTAAGAAGGCTTTTGCTTTGATGGCTTTACTGTAGATGTCATTGAAATGTTCCTTCCAAGTTAGGTGTTCGTCTATCACTACTCCCAGGTATTTAGCTGATTTACTTTGCTGTATTTGTTGACTATGGATTTGATAACAATGTTTTATACATGTTTTATTCTTGTTATAGCTAGATGGATACATTTAGATGGGTTGAACTTCATTTGCCAAGTATTTGCCCAATTTTCTAGAGTAAAAAGATCATTTTGAAGGCAGATGGTATCAGCTTCAGTTCTAATTATTCTGTATATCAAAACATTGTCAGCATAAAGTCTTATAGTACTAGTGATAGATTCAGTGATGTCGATACATTTTTACTCAAATATCAACTCAACAAGTAAGCTGTAGCTGCTGGTTACTATTCTATTAGACACCAGCTGTTAACTGTTTATTACAGAAATTTCATGAAAACATTTAAACAACAGTAAAATGTTTTCCCAAAGATGGATTTTTTGGGATTTTGGATATGTTATTTTCCATTAAATTTCACACAGAATGATACCAAAACTTCTTTTATACCATTTGTTTCTGGGTACATGGCCTTTTTTGCATTTGACTTCTGGACTAGTTGTAGGACAGATGCAATTGCATTTTATATGTATATATGGGCAATGAAAAGATGGAAAGAGAAAGGTGAATGGTGAATCTATTCTTAGAATTACTGAGAGGGGTTCAAATTATACTTTTGGTGTAAGATTTAAGGGTCATTCCATGTCAAATCACCGAGGAATTGTAGGGTTACCTCTCGGATTTCGATGAAACTTGGTGTGTTTGTAGTACCTATGGTGCTCATCACCCATATCAATTTTTAGCCTCATACACCACATAGTTTCTGATTTATGACCACAAATATTTTGAATATTTCATGAAAAATTGGTCCATCTTGAGTTACACAATCAACTGTAGCTCACCACTGTGTTGATATTTTAAAATAAAATTTTCAGCGATTAAAGACTGTTCATTGATCTTTCAAGTAATCCATAAACTATCAGATATCAATTTAATTAAGGTTCAAAAAGGCTCCATTAAAAACTTTAATCTTTAATATTTCAAAAAGTGCTACTTCAAATTCTTTGAATGTTTTAGTAAATAATAATTAGGTTATTGGTAAAATTTTTGTGGTGGGGCCACAATGGGTTCAAGAGATATAATTAAATATGTTGTGGTATGTAGTGGAATTTTGTAGTCTATTGTTGCTATATGGGAGTGTAAACCTCTAATAACCACTTCTGATAAAGCCATGACAACTTTTCCTTACACAATGAAGGTGTCCAAGTACAGTGCAACCTGTATTAGTGACCACCTGTATTGAAAGACCACCTTTGTGCTGCAATTTGTTTAGTTGTATAGTTTTCAAATGCAGCCAGCTTATAAAGCTTGCAAAGGCAGTACAATGACCAGCTAATGACACCGTGTCAGTTGTTCAATTGAGCATGTAGCAACATACCTGCACTTACTTTGGGTATTGTAACAATGAAGATTATTCAAGACAACAGGGACGTTGCTTTCAACTCTCATGTGCAATCCATGGTACGAGAAAACTGCACTCTTTTGTGCCAATCTCAGATAGCAGAGTGGAAATAAAATTTTACTCATAATCTGATGTTTTAAGGAAAGAGAGAGTTGCTCTAGCAAAGAATGAAGCTTCACCAGAATCGATTGCTGGATTTGTCACTTGTTGACATGAAGAGAATCGGTGGTTAGCTTGTGTGCTTCACGTTTGCAGTGACACTAAGGAAGTGAAGCTGACATTTCTGTATCCACACGGTCCATCAAACTCGTTCAAGTACCCAGACCCCCAGAATATCCACACTATACCAATGGATGACATTCTAACTCTCGTAGACCCAAGGACAAGAAGTGGTTGTGTGAACTCTGACAAAAAAGAATTCAACTAAAGGTATTGGATAATCTCTTGGGTCTTGGTAAAGAAATTGATATCCACTCAGTTAAAAAGATATAGTTTTGGGTACCGGTATTAATTGCAAGTCATTTGAGACTGAGAGTAAAGATTCTGGTAAAGTTGTACACAACCCTTGTACTAGTAAGGATAGCTATAAAGTTAGGCTTGCGCCTGCATGTACTTGTAGCAGCACCAACAGAAGCCAGTCAAGACTTATTGACTTTGACTTCGTGCATGCATTAATCAGCTAGCTAACATCTGTGTAATTTCCTGCATTGTCTCTGTGTCGCTTGTGTATTTCATGTTGTACCTATACCATTTTTATCAGTTGTGCTCATATCCACTGTAGTAGTTATAGCTAGACAGCAGAGTTGCTAAGGCGAGTCATCCTTGCCCAAGTATCCCAGCTACCATTCATCAATGGCTACATACATCCATAAAATAAAACCTAGCTAAACTGATTACTATATAAAATCAAATAATCAATTCCTGTAGTGTCTGTCCAGTAGCATTTTGAATACCTATATTTATTAAGGGAGAATTAGCGATCAGTTGGGGCAATGAATTCCTACGAATAACCCTTGCTTTAAATGAGTTTTATATTATATAAGTAGCTATAACTAATCTTATTAACTACTTACTCCAGGCCACTGGCACTGGATGCCAGTGGACCTTCAGTATACACTAGATTTTAAGGACTACTAATGTTTATACTGTACGTATCTTGTTGTATGTAACAGCTGTAAAGCGAATAATAAATACTGTTACTACAAAAACTAGCTATGTAGATCCTGTGTATGAATTTGTATGGTGCATGTTTAAACAATTTTATTGTGTAGCTAACCTCTTGTTCTAGTTGAAGTGGATGGAGTAAATAATTTCATAATGTAACTATACCATTAAGAATTGATAAAAGTAGATCAAATCACCCTTTGATAATGGTGTTATAGAGATGGTAGATTTAGATGTCTCAATTTGTTGTGGCATGGCAAATGGCTGATGCTGTACTCTTTCATTTTTGATTTCCCATAGGGCATTATTATAATTATCATGATAATTTTACAGGTTGCTTGAGCCTGTAGATAATTCATTTCTCTTCACTGAAATAGCTATAGCTATCAGTGCCAGTTTTGATGGCTTTTCAAAATAATAAAATTTTAGCTATTAGCTAATCATTAAAATTAACTTAAGGGACAGGAAACAAGGAATTGATTAATGTTGGCCTTAAAGCCAGTATATAGATTATAAAACTATATAGCTACTGGCCTTGTACTGTATTTCAGTACAATAGTGAGCCAGTCCATATATCTATAGTCAGTCATAGTGACCATGACTAGCATGCCTGGAGTCACGAATCCCTATCTATTATACAAAATTTAACCATATATAGTAATCTATCCACATGTACATTCCTTGTGGCTGGTTTGGTGGTTTCCCCAAGGCCAATAATCACAGCATCCGGGGCAACAACAAACTCAACAAAACTTGTTTATCAGGAGTACTCGGTGAAAAGTTGAACCGAAGAAAGTAGCTACCGTACTTCAAAGGGAATTCAAGAGACAACGATTAAGAAGACAAATGCTACTAGATAGTGCATCTATATTTTCGCCTATGTTGGCGATCTTTATTTGTGCACTCGTTCTGAGTGTTTGTGACAGCGCAGCGTACGAAAATACTTTCTGTAAGTTCCGCCTATTAACAATAATCAGTCTAGATAAATAATATTATCTGTGTTAGATGGTCACTGTAAAGTGCTAATAATAATAAATAATAATAACCATGATAAAAAGACAGTGGTGTAGCTAGTGATAGTGACGCGCCGAATGGGGCGTGACAAAAACAGTAAACAAGCCGCTTGAAACAAGCTACAGTCGTTTGCACCTGCGTCTGAACATTGCGAATGGCAAAAATCATTCCGTGAAGGGGGTCACTATTCAGTGGACTGGACTACTGGACTGGAACACTGGACTGGACTACTGGAGTGACATGTTTTTGGTTTTTGCACATTCTATGGTTGGATTTACGGAGTCTTGCTAGTAAGAACCCTTTGGCCACTTCTAAACACTGAAGACAAACAGTGGAATATGCGAAAATTGTCTCTTAATAATTTCGCTACTGTTTATTATGCCACTATACAACACTTATTCCTTACCTGGTGTGTAGTAATGCTGCAGGCAGTGCAGGGAATCCCGCCAGTGAATGTGACAGCAATAGTTAACCAACAATCAACTAGCCAGTAGACAATATCCTCCTTAGAGCAAGCTTGAGGAGCAAGCTTGAGGAGCAAGCTAGTCTCATTAGTCTTGCTCTCACTAGTCTCGCTGTTTCAGTGTAGGGGCTTATCAAATAAAGATTATAATCGCCCATGCTGAAAAATCTCTAATTGGTAAGCCCCTGCACTGACTAGAGAGGTCTGGCCATGCTGGCGAGACTAGCTTGCTTCTCAAGGATATCTCGAAAGATTGTCTACTGGCTAGTTGATCGCTGGTTAACTATTGCTGTCATATTCAGTTCCTTGCACTGCCTGCAGCATTACTACACACCAGGTAAGGAATAAGTGTTGTATAGTGGCATAATGAACAGTAGCGAAATTATTAAGAGACAGTTTTTGCATATTCCACTGTTTGTCTTCAGTATTTAGAAGTGGGCTGCAGGTACCCAAAGGGTTCTTACTAGCAAGACTCAATAAAACCAACCTCAGAATGTCTAAAAACCAAAAATATGTCAGTCCGGTAGTCCAGTCCAGTGTTCCAGTCCAGTAGTCCAGTCCACTGAATAGTAACCCCCTTCCGTGAAGCTCACTGGTGAAACAGAAGGTTTATGGAACACTTATCGTTCCTTTTTTGGGTTGTTTAGTGCTGTTTTCCTGACTGCGTATCCCTTGCAGTGAGGCCACTAGACACAATTCACCCACCGACGCAATGTTCAAACGCATGTACAATCAACTGTACATTTTACTACTTGTGATTCCATACTGCCATTAGCTAGCGATCCATTTAATAGTTGCTTTAACTGTCCTCATGATAATCTGCAGTATACCTTAGTTAGGGTCCGCAATGCGAAAAATCGATATCCACCAGTAGTACCTAAGTATTCTCATGTGTTAGGCTAAGTGTAACTCGAATAACACCAGCGTGGCAGTCAAGTTTGTCACTTCCTTCTGGTAGAAAACGATACAAATGTCTTAAAATCATGTGATTTTTCGTTGCAGCGGTTCGTAGGGTTCTTCGTATGTCATGATATTCACTCTCAGCTCAGATATTCACTCTCAGCATGATATTCACTCTCAGTTTCAGCTTTGAAAAGATCGCCCTGTAGAGAGTTCACCTAGAAGAAGTCACCTTGTAGAGATTTCAGCTGCAAATAAATCACCCTATAGAGAATTCAGCTGCAAACAAATCACCCAGTGGAAAAAAATCAGCTAGAAGAAGTTAACTTGTAGAGAGTTCAACTACATGTAGAGAGTTCAATTACAAACGAGTCACCCTGTAGAGAGATCAGCTAGAAGACGTTATCTTGTAAATAGTTCAGCTACAGAGAAACCATCATGTAAAGAGTTCAGCTGCAAACAAATCACCTTGTAGAGAATTTCAGCTGCGAAAAGATCACCCTGTAGGGAGTTCACCTAGAAGAAGTCACCTTGTAGAGAGTTAAGTTACAAAGAAACCGCCACGTAGAGAGTTCAGCTGCAAACAAATCGCCCTGTAGAGAGTTCAGCTACAGATAAATCGCCCTGTAGAAAGATCAGCTAGAAGAAGTTACCTTGTAGATAGTTAAGCTACAAAGAAACCATCGTGTAGAGAATTCAGCTGCAAACAAATCATCCAGTAGAAATTTCAGCTATGAATGGATCACCCTGTAGAAGAGTTCAGTTAGAAACAAGTTATCCTGTAGAGAGATCAGCTAGATGGATCACCTTGTAGAGAGTTCAGCTACAAACAAATCACCTGTAGAGAGTTCAGTTGCAAACAAATTACCCTATAGAGAGATCAACTAGAGGAAGTCACCTTGTAGACAGTTCAGCTACAAAGAAACCACCATGTAGAGAGTTCAGCTACAAACAAATCACCTGTAGAGAGTTCAGCTACAAACAAATCACCCTGTAGAGAGTTCAGCTAGAAGAAGTCACATTGTGGAGAGTTCAGCTACAAAGAAACTACAATGTAGAGAGTTCAGCTACAAAGAAACTACAATGTAGAGAGTTCAGCTGCAAGCAAATCACCCTGTAGAGGATTCAGCTACAAACAAATTGCCCTGTAGAAAGATCAGCTAGAAGAAGTTACCTTGTAGAGAGTTCAGCTACAAACAAATCACCCTGTAGAGAGTTCAGCTAGAAACAAGTCATCCTGTGGAGATATCAGCAAGAAGGATCACCTTGTAGAGAGTGCAGCTACAAATAAATCACCCTGCAGATAGTTCAGCTATAAACAAGGCATCCTGTAGAGAGATCAGCTAGAAGGAACACCCTGCAGATAGTTCAGCTACAAAAACAAATCACCCTTTAGAGAGATACGCCAGACAAAGTAACCCTGTAGAGAGGTCAGATAGAAACAAATCACCCTGTGGAGAGTTCAACTACAAAGAAACCACCCTGTAGAGAGTTCAACTACTGTGTAAACAAGTTACCCTGTAGAGAGATCGACTAGAAAAAAAGTAGATATCAGCTAGAAACAAGTCAACCTGTAGAGAGATCTGTAAGAAACAAATTACCTTGTAGAGAGTTCAGTTACAAATAAGTCACCCTGTAGATGTTCAACTACAAACAAGTAACCCTGTTGTGAGTTCAGTTACAAATAAGTCACCCTGGAGAGTTCAACTACAAAAAATCACCCTGTAGAGAGTTTAGTCACAAACAAATCACCCTGTAGAGAGTTCAACTACAAACAGATAACCCTACAGAGAGTTCAGCTAAAAATAAGTCACCCTGTAGAGAGAACCCTGTAGAGAGTTCATCTACAAGCAAACCAACCTATAGAGAGTTCAGCTACATTTCAAGTCACCCAGTAATGAGATCAGCTGCAAAGAAGTTATCCGTAGGGAATAATTGACATGTAATAAATGTATGTATTATATAATTTGTACATTTACTGAATTAATTAAAGTATTTAAATCTGATTCAGCTTTTTCTTCTTCCTGTGTAAAGAAAAAAAAGTTAGGTTAAAAGAGCCCCAAAACTGGCCATAGGCCGGCTTTGGGGTATACAAATACAAAAAGAAGTTAAATCTAATCCAAAACAGCCAAGCTGTAAAAAAAGAGTGCGGCCCTCAGAAAGGCTATGGTGAAAAAGGATGTGAAATCCAAGGTGGTGGCCAAGAAATGGCTGTGATCGTAGGTTAATGGTAAAAATTTTAATAACAACAATTCAGGTGAATTTTGTGCCAAGACCAATCGACACTAAATTCACCCGAATTGTCGTTATTAAAATTTTTACCTTTAACCTATCATCAGAGCCATTTCTTGACCGCCACCTTGGATTTTACATCTTTTTTCACCATAGCCTTTCTGAGGGCCACACTCTTTTTTTACAGCTTGACTGTTTTGGATTAGATATATATATGTATATACTGTATAGTGTTATGTCTCTGTTGTTGTACATATTGTAGGTGCAGAAAGAAAATGTCCTACTACTGGTTACTTCAGGTGTAAAGAGACCGGACGATGTACTTCCCAATCCAATGTGTGCAATAGATATGATAATTGTGGAGATGGTAGTGATGAGGAGAATTGTGGTTAGTTATGGTAAACTGAAAGCACTCAGTTATCAATGAACCTGCTTGGTAAAATAATATAATCACAGTATAAGTGTACTCTATTGTAGGTGTTATTAACCAGCTGATCTAGTTGAACACTCTTATTGCTCTATTAGGTTCTATTACACAGATTATTACTCTAACAGGTTTTGTTGCCTACTGTACAAATACTCTTAACCCATTAACATGGCAGCATGGCATCATAACTCACTCATAGAATAAACTTTCGCCTTGCTATATTGCTAACGTTTCATAACAAAATGTGCTATTACTGAAAAGGACACACCCATAGAGGTCCCACACCTGGGATAACCGGATCCTTCCCGGTCTAGTGCACATTTGTTGTGCAATAGCGCAAAGTGTAACCTTTCATATTAGGCGAGTTAAATATTGTTTTTCGAGTTGACAACTAGCAGTTGATAACAAAGAAAGTGTTACAGATCAATGGAGACAGGTAATGTTGAAAGTTGGCCTGATGTGGCATGGTGGACACGAGTGCAGATACACATACGCAACAGCAAAAATGGGACAAATCACGAAGAAACCAGCTGTGGAATGGATCACACTGTAGGTAAACTGTATAGAATAGTTCTTTGGACTTATGTAATACACCTTTGTAATTAGTTGGTTGGATTCTGTTGTTTGTTTGGGCTGGTTTTTAGTGAAGTTTAGACTTTGTTGTTTGATAAGTTCATTGCGGTTACTGTTATGTATAAAAAGAAACACAGTCGACCTCCTTAGTTTATAGCAAGTATTTAGATATATGGTTAAGTAGTCCTGTGTATTGTACGATTAGTATGATGCAATTCGGCAATTCAACCAGTGGTCTCTGAGGATTTGGCCGTGAATGGGTTTTAAAGAATGCCAGCATAATAAAGACAATTTTCAAAATAAATTAATTAAAATGTTCAATGCGGCAAACTAGTAATTACTACAATATGTATTATTACTGCATTGCTTATTTAAAACATGTAATTACGGTGCGTACCACTAAAATGCAACATCATCTCGTAAGAATGTGAGCGAATAAAAACTTGCTAATCAGTTAAAGGGCGTCACACCCATTTTGTTTGCGACTATTCATTTGTGACAAATAGACTATTCATTTGTGACAAATACTTGTGAACAAAACAGGTGCCATGCCCTTTAATTGGTAAGTTTTTTTTCAATCTTGCACTCTCCTGAGATGACATTATGTTTTAGTGGTGCTGTAATTGCTTTTTGGTTGGTATATTCACAGTTTTAGTACTTAGGATAGTGTCAGGTACGTAGTTGCTAGGCATGGGTTCCTGTAGTCTCACTACTGTGGCTTCTATTACAAATATCTGGCCTGTCTGGCAAGTGGAAGACACCTTTTGCAAAGTGACGAGCTGACTTCATTGCCATCTTGTGTTTTACTTGTTGCACCTTGCCATTATCTGCATAAGGGCGCATCTACAGTAGGCTGCAAAATAAGTTTACATTTCGTAATTGTAATTATGCTATAGTAGCGTAATTACAAAAGCATAATTACAAATTGTGTTCTATGGGTAATTATGAATATATTCTAAATATGGCTGGTGAAAGACCACTTTATTGCATAATTATGGATTATGGTCAAAATGTAACTACAATACTGTAATTACAATTACAAAACAAACTTTTTTGCAACCTACTGTATATACCAACTGAATTATCATCGTGTGAGGAGTAACATGACACCAAGAGAAAGTTGATACAATGAAGTATGGCCGAATTATGGCCTTTTGCACATCATTATGTGAAGAAGGAAGGCAGAGAGATAGTTGCTTTGCTGTTCAAAGTGAAGCAGGAAACTCTGGGCTGGATGGAAACTATGAAGCGTAAGACCATTTAAACCAAAATTCAATGGTGAGTAAGTTGGTGTTTGTCATTTTTAGATAGCTTTAACAGTTTTTGTACTATGGAGTTTAGTTGTCCAAGACATGCATGTAATCCAGTTTAGTGGATTATATGTTTTCGTGTTTTATAAAACAGCTGCGGGTTTAAGAGTCAAGAGACATTAGTTTTATTAATTCTTGTATTATCTACTTTATATTAGTTGCTGGAAGTCACATGTATATCACAGCTCTATAAAGCTATCTCAAAATTCATTTGGTTCATGCATGTGTAGCTGATGTTCACCATTACATCAGTGAAGGTTATGAACCTAGATAGTTACTTGACACATATAAGAAAATTCACCTAATAGTGTTTATAGGCAGTTTAGCTAGTAGCAGGGCCGCCCAGAGAAATTAAGGGGCCCAGGGCAAAGAGTTAAAGTGGGGCCCTTCACCCAAGTTGTAAGTTGAAAAAAAAAAAAAAAAAAAAAAGGTCACAACCTGCTGACAATGACAATAACTACCCATCACCAACCACATCTCCTTATCTATAAGTTTGCTACACTGCTCCTCTGAAAAATACTGTGACTGCTCTATTAGAATATTTAGATCTGACTGCTCTATTAGAGTATATCGATCTTTTAAACAGGTATTCATGGGGCCTCCTGGGGCCCCTTTCAGGCTGGGGCCCGGGGCAAAATGCCCCAGTTGCCCCCCCCCCCTTCCCCCCCTGTGGGCGGCCCTGGCTAGTAGGAATAATATCAAGTCATAGCAAGGCTGACTATATACTCTATTGAAATATCCTGATGTACGTAGGTATGTATGTATGTATGTATGTATGTATGTATGTATGTATGTTTGTATGTATGTATGTATGTATGTATGTATGTATGTATGTATGTATGTATGTATGTATGTATGTATGTATGTATGTATGTATGTATGTATGTATGTATGTATGTATGTATGTATGTATGTATGTATGTATGTATGTGTGTGTATCATACAGTAAGATAGTAGGGACGACAAAGATGTGGGCATGGTCTACGAAAATAAATCAAGCCAAAATCATCTTTGCAAACCCTTCACGGCCACTTGACAGTATTGGTCAGGTATAACCAAGCCCAAACATGCCTTCAGAATGACCAGAAGCATTTTCGATTAGGTGCTACGAAATTTTAAAAAATATATATATTTTCGCAAATTTTCTACTGCCTCACTGCCTGCCTGCCTGCCTGATACATTCAGTCAAGCGTAGCGGAAAATTGGCTACAGCTACAGCCTTACTTCTTTGGCGGAAATGCTTTGAATTTCATGGAGATGAAACTTTTAGTATTTTAAATATCCTACAATGTATGCGCTATTGCTTACTGATTTTCCTTTGATCCTTCTTTATCGTGGCCATTGCTCATCAGTAGGGCTTCCATATCAATAGGGCTTCCATAATCATTGTGAATACACGTGTTATCGCACCAAACTTTTAGAATACGTTTGTGATTTGATGTTTGGTTATACAGGACCTATCGTACGTCGTCGACAAGATTCACGCGTAAGACATCTTGTTTAGTATTAGTGTGTTTGATGTTTAGCAACAAGGTTTAACTGCTTGCGTTTCTAAACGCATTTCTTTGCGACTAACACATTCTTTGCTATTACGAGTATTAACACTTTTTATGTATCCTTGCATGTGCTTACTATTGTCTACACGGTCAGCAAAACCATATACATACATGATTGGAATAGTCAAATAACTATCTAAAGCTGTTAACACTATTAAGTGTAAAATGCATATACAAAACTTCTAATTAAATGCATCAATAATAATGTATTAAATGCATAATCTCATAGAAACCCTGCATAGTATGTTTTGTCACAATTCCCTGTCAGTTGTCAGTCACTCCAGCAGCATCGTCCTTATGTGCAACAATTACTTATTGTGTTCCACCATATTCCCACTACAATGATCAATGTGTACTATATAGCTAACCTATGACAGGTACAAAGAAAGCATAGCTTATTTGGTAACATCATTGTTAACAAAGTTATAGCTAATGAATGTGTAAAAGGTAGAGTAGAGCTTATCATACAGTACTGTATAGTAGGGACCACAAAGAAGTAGGCGTGGCCCACAAAATAATATCACCCAAAAATCAGCCTCAATTTTCCCTTACGACGATGAGGCAGTATTGGTGAGGTAAAACTAAGCCAAACAAGCTTTCAGATCGACCCGAAACGCTTTCAACAAGTTCTTGATTCGAAATGCTGTGTAACGGGTTGAACATAGCTGACAACGAAGTGTAATGGATACTTCACTTTTCACACAATAATTGATATAGCTGGGGCCCGCGGTGCCTTTTCAGATGCAGTATGCGTGGGTTCACCAGCCATAATAAAATTATTTACAAAAAAAAGTTAACAAACAGGTACACGAAAAAATTTGGAATTTTCAACTAGAGTAGCGACCATAGCACATCGATAAAAAGTACTGAAACAAGTTGGAGTAGTCCATGATATTAAATCACTGTAACACAATAAGAAGTGTTATATCCCTACTGTGCATTTCCATTATGGTATCTTGAGCACAGTAGGGATATAACACTTCTTATTGTTTTACTGTGATTTAATATCATGGACTACTTCAACTTGTTTCAGTTCTTTTTATCGATGTGCTATGGTCCCTACTCTAGTTGAAAATTAAAAATTTTTTGTGTACTTGTGTATTATGTATGTGTACATTTAGTTTTGTATGTAATGAAATTAAACATAATAATAATTTTATATACAATCTCATAACGGCTTAGCACATAAATAATTATTATGATTTTATGCCCTTTTTGGAAAAAAACAACAACTTAGCAGCATGTAGTTTGTACTACCAGTGGCATTCTTTTTTTAATATAGTGCCATTGCATATTTGACCTTTGGTGACCTTTATGGCTATTTTAACATTGAAAATTCATAATTTTTTTTGTCTTTATTTCCCTTGTTTTACACATACAAAACATGGTTTCATTTCAAAGGTCTTGTTGAAAGAAACAACTTGGTTTTATTTGAATTCAATCAGTAATTGTGACCAGCTAAGTAAAAACCGGCTGTTTTCGCAAAATTCTACTTTGCCATATATCGTACCATTTAAGTTGGGATCGGCCCGAAATTTTTGCGCGCTGCCCAAAATTCCACCTTTGAAAATCACCCTAGAGTCATGTATCTTATGCAATGAAAATCACCTTTATGGAATAGTACTAGTTCATATGATATATAATACAGCATAAAATATAACAAAACGCTTACAGGTAGCCGGATATAGAATTATAAAAAAATCGCCAAAACTTGAATTTTAGTCTCACTTCCTGACTGCCTGACTGACCACAGTCGAAAGGCTAGAGCCTAAACGAAGCAGCGCATGGCCACCATTTTATACCACAATAACCAACTCTCCAGTGGGATGTGCCTTTTGGGGTTCTAATGAGTGTAGGCCCTCTGCGTCTTGTCTTTTCTTTTATTTCCAATCAGGCTGCTTGTCTTCTTCATCCAATGAAACCATATTGAGGTGTTAATTTTCCGTATTAACACTTTCTTTCAGTAGCATATTTAGGCACCACAGAATTATTTCAGAGCTGGATTTTTGAAATGTTATAGTCCTGGTGCTACTATAAGAGGTATACTACTGTAGCTAGATATCTGCCACTTTGCGATCGGAAGCCTGTTTCCAATTTATCTGGCAGAACCATGCAAAAGGGCAAGCACCGCTGGACTAGTTTGCAATAGGTTTACAACCACACCCATCTATGTTGACTAATCATGATAGAGTATGGAGACCTTACCTCTTCACAATTTAGTTATTTACTTCACAGAAAGCAAGACCTTATTAATGTAGCTAGCTGCACCCCTTGTCTGAGACTCAAGATACTCTAATACAACAGTCACTCTAATACAACAGTCATGCATTTATGATATTCTAATAGAACAGTCATAAGTCTAGCTGAGTTACAACAAAAAACTAAACAAACTAGCATTTTAATTTAAAAATGAAGTAGGGATCTATGCAATAAAAAGTAATGAAACAAGAGATGAATGATGATGTTACAGCATAGCTCGGTGTAAAAGTCACTACTTTGGCACATTAGCTATTTATTCAGTGCCAAAGTAGGGACTTTCCCACCAAGCTATGCTGTAATGCCATCATTCATCCCTTGTTTCATTACTTTTTATTGCATAGATCCCTACTGCATTTTTTAATTAACATTTTTTAAAATACTAGTTGAAATACACTGCGGTAAAAATGCTCGTGCTACATGAAAATTTTATGCACGCTTTGACCACTTTTGTATGCACTGAAATTTAAGTCAAAGCAATAAAATATCTGTATACCACTAGATTTGCCTGTTTATGGAGAGTAAGAAAAATTTTTGTTTCATGTTCACACAGCAAAGGATACATGAGTTATGGGCGTTTATTTACAATGCGGTGAAAACAACATTCACCTTCATCATTTCTTAGTTGGAGTGGCCTTATTCTTTGTCAACACGGATGAATACAGGGTAAGCACTATACTGTGATTGAAGTGCCATTTCATGGTGCACAGATTGAGCTATGTCCCATCTTTGTAGCTTGTTTCAATCGTGAGTTATGATCAATTTTCTAAGTGCCTGTAATTCATTCCCCATATTGTCGCTGTACAAATTGAGTTTATTCCTGTTCCAACTGTCAAGCACTATAACTACAACACCATTCATCACAAAAGGCTGAAACTTTGGCTGTCCACTCCTTTGTTATTATAGATTACAGAGATGCAATAAAATGGAATTTGAGGAATATACAAAAATGGCTGGTTTTTGCTTAGCCGGTCACAATTTCATTCCAAAGATGCTATCATTTGTATTTGCAATAAAATTTTACCTTCCTATTGGTAATTTACACTCCAAGGGAAAATGATAAATTTCATAACTTTGGAGTGGAATGTGTTATCGACCAAATAATTTCTTAGGTACCATGTTTGAACATGTACAATAATGCTGTATAAAGACAAATATGTCACATTTTCAATACAAAACTGTTTGCCAAGGTCATCATATCTCAAATCTATGATGGCACTATATCAAAAATGAATGTCATTAGGAGTACAATTGATATGAAAAGTTTCATGCTTTGCTCACAAATGATTCAAGTTTTGCACTATGCCGCCCTACTAAATAAATTTTATCAAAGAAATAATACATATACTAGCATTTCTATTCATAGAAATTATTTTGTAAGTCTCACGAACATTTTATCATTTAAATGTGTACATATATATATGTATACATATATATATATATATATAGGACCAGTGTACCTTGACTGCAGAGATGGTCATGGGTTTCATTGTGACAATGGTACTAGATGTCTACATTATTCATCAGTATGTAATGGTGTACAAAGCTGCACTGATGGATCTGATGAACGAGACTGCTGTAAGTTTATATGCGGTAATACATTTGCAATTATTATGTATTATAGTGCAAGTTGCTACTGTATAATTAGAGACACTGTAAACTATTGGATACAACTTTGTGTAGATTTTATTTTTTGAAACATTGCTAGTGATGAATAAATTATATTTTTGGATTGAATAAAGAGAAATTATTGTGACCAAATGAGCAAAAACTGGCCATTTTCACACAGTTCTCTTTGCTACAAAAATGTGTTGAAATACACTGAATAAAAATATGCATGCTACATAAAAATGTATGCATGTTTTAATTACTTCCTTCGGTACACACTGAACCAAAGCTTAAAGCAATATATCCTTTTCATTACTGGATTTTTCTGTCCATAGAGAGTAAGAAAATCTTTGTTTTGTGTTCAAGCATACGTGAGTTATGAGCGCTTATTTGTGATGCAGTAGAAATAATGTTTACCATCGTCATTTCTTTGTTAGAATGGCCTTCATCTTTGTCAACACGGAAGAGTATAGTAAAAGTAATAGATTTACCAGTTCATGATTCACAGATTTAACCAAGTCCTGTCTCTGTAGCTTGCTGCAGTTGTCAGTTATGATTTGATTATTTAAGTGCCTGCATTTTGTTTGCTGTATTGTTGCTGTACAAATTGAGTTTATCACTGTTCCAACTGTCTGGCGCTATAATTCCCAACATCATTCATCAAAGAAAACTAAAACTTTGGCTATCCACTCCTTTGTCGTATAGATACATAACTGAGGTACCATAAAGTGGAATTCAAGAATTGTGCGAAAATGGCTGGTTTTTGCTCAGCGGGTCACAACTTCTTTGCACCATTTCATTTACTTGAATACATATGCGTAATATATTTATTGAGTTACATATGTACAGTACATGTCAAACAACATTAATATAGGGTCATTCCATGCCTAATCAACAAAAAAATCCTGTCCCCTTTGGATTTCATGAAATTTGGCAGAGACATGGATTCTACTAAGAAACTTTCTCACACCAAAATTTGGCCGATTCTATTGATCTCCCTTTAAGATATGACCACTCCAAGTTTATTGCAAAATACTACACTGGTTTAATAAAATGGCCATAACTTTGTCAGTAGTTATCACAAAACCTTTCTGTTTATAGTTTTGGAATGCTTATTAAATTCTCCTTCCAGTGATATATAATTCATTATAATTACTCAAAGGAAAAGGTCAAACCACAAAAATGTGACATTTACCTTTGATCTTACTTTTTTCAAAAAGTATATTTCAATTACTTTCATTTTTTGTTCAAATATTCTTCTAATACCCTTCTTTCATGACAGTAAGTTTGAAGTTGGGATGGCAAGTAGACCATGAGTTGTGGCTACATACGTAATTTTACATGCTACCGGGGGTATAAGTATGAACACTACTATAACAATACAAACTTTGAAATTAAATTATAGTATGGAATCTCATCAGAATATGGCCAAGTTGCAATACACATACAGTTGGAGGCATAGTATAGAAGTATCATAAGGTGATTAAACAGAAGTATCAATACTCACCATTTCTGAAGCTACACCAATATCCCCTATTGCTTTGTATATCGATGCAGTTATGATAACAACATGGTTTTGGTGCAAACACCATTAGGAGTTCACAATAGAGATTTTATAAACTGATGCCATATAGTGGGAGGGCTTAGTAGCAAATTATCTTATAATACTGTAAGTTTTATAAGAGAAAGGTTAGACAGAATTGTGGAAACTTCACAATAGGCCTCTATTAAAATTATGAAGTTGGATGGTTTTGATATGGTACAGTGACTGTATAGAAAGGCCACCATATAAGGGCCAACTATAAATTCTCCAAATGAGATACCTATACACTAATCCACCTTTCAAAAGCAGCCACCTGCTTGAAGGTGACCGGCCAAAAGTTTTGAGCGGCTTAGATAGGTTCCAATGTAAATCATTCCTTATTCACCAAATTCTCCACCAAATATTTTCTCCACCAAACTTTTCTGTTATTATGTAGTGTCTGCTGACATGTACAGATGTCCAACAGAGTAACAGCTGAAGAATTTGTGAATTTGGTAAATAAGGAATAATTTACCCTCCAACTTCATAATGTTAATGTGAAGTTTCCACAATTTTGCCAAACCTGTCATAAGATAATTTGCTACTAAATCCTCCCACTATATGGCATCAGGAGTTCATAAAATCTCTATTATGGGCTCCTGATGATGTTTGCATCAAAATCATGTTGTTATCATAACTGCATTGATATGCATAACAATAGGGGATATTGGTGTGTCTTCAGCAATGGTGAGTATTGATACTTCTGTTTAATCACCTTATGATACTTCTATACTATGCCTCCAACTGTATGTGTATTGCAACTTGGCCACATTCTGATGAGTACAACTGTTTTAATAAGTGTTTGTAATTTATTTTCCCAATAGTTGTTGTACAAATCGATTTTTCTGTTGTTGCTACTTTGTAGGGCTGTAACTCCCAAAAGTTATTGGTTGAAACTTTTCTAGAAAATACACTTGGGTTAGTAGATTATAATACTTTAATAAACGGGAATTCGAAAAATGCACTATTGTGTCGGGTTTTTGCAGATCTGGTCACATATACAGGTAATAAAGCACTCAGCATTTAGCCTTGATGCTAAAAGTATTCAGCTTTGTCTCATGCTTTATTAGCACCATGGCCATGCACCTCGTGCTTTATTATCTGTATAGCACTTGCATAGGCCTGAGCCTATTATGCTTTGTGCAATGCTCCAAAATTTCCCCTATTATGCTCCAATTATGCCAAGTTGTGTCCCATTATGCTCCAAATATGCTCATAAAATTGTGTCTTGACTGACTGGTCTATTAAAGTATCTATACAAAAACTGCCAAGCTGTGAAAAAAGGGTGTGACTTCCAAAAAAGCCAGAGTAAAAAAAGATGTGAAATCAAAGGTGGTGGCCAAGAAATGGCTGTGATGGTAGGTTAAGGGCAAAAATTTTAATAATGACAATTCAGGTGAATTTATGTTGCCTTCTCCTAGGATTCGGCATCAAATTCACCTGAATTGTCGTTATTAAAATTTTTGCCATTACCCTACCATCACAGCCATTTCTTGGCTGCCACCTTTGATTTCACATCTTTTTTCACGCTGATTTTTTTGAAGACTACACCCTTTTTTCACAGCTTGGCTGTTTTTGTATATATATCACTTCTTTTTGTATTCGTATACTCCAAAGCCAACCTGTGGCCAGCTTTGTAGTTCTTTTATTTGTCTTTTTCAGCAGAAAGGAGAAGACATCAAGACCTGAATTCTATGGATACTTTTTATGATGATGCATTTTTTACAAATATTAATACTGTATAAAAATTATCACATGTCCTTTCTCCTACAGGTAGGCAACTTTGTAGCAGAAATCTCCACAAGGTAACTTGTTTTTAGCTGAAGTCTACAGGGTGATTTGTTTGTTGCTAAACTCTACAGAATGACTTGTTGGTTGCTGAACTCTCTACAGGGTGATTTTTTTGCAGCTGAACTCTCTATAGGGTTACTTGTTTGTAGTTGAACTATCTACAGGGTGACTTATTTGTAACTGAACTCTCTACAGGGTGATTTGTTTGTAGCTGAACTCTCTCCATGGTCAATTTTTTGTAGCTGAACTTTCTCCAGGGTGACTTATTTGTAACTGAACCCACTACAGGGTGACTTTTTTGCAGTTGAACTATCTACAGGGTGACTTTTTTGCAGTTGAACTATCTACAGGGTGACTTATTTGTAATTGAACTGTCTACAGGGTGATTTATTTGTAGCTGAAGTTTACAGGGTGACTTGTTTATTGCTGAACTCTGTTCAGGGTGACTTGTTTGTAGTTAAATTCTCTACAGGTGACTTGTTTGTAAAACTCTCTACAGGATGGTTTTTTTGTAGTTGAACTCTCCAGGGTGACTTATTTGTAACTGAACTCACAGCAGGGTTACTTGTTTGTAGTTGAATTATCTACAGGTTGACTTATTTGTAACTGAACTCTCTACAGGGTGATTTATTTGTAGTTGAACTTTTTACAGGGTGACTTGATTGAAGTTGAACTCTTTTTGGGTAACTCATTGTTAGCTGAACTATCTACATGGTGACTAGATTGTAGCTGAATGTCCTAATAGAAAGATTTATTATGAAGCTGAATGTTCTATTAGGATGATTGCACTATTAGAGTATACCTTGATCGCACACTTGATACACCTAGTTGACTTTCGTAATGCAACTCAGTGGTTTTTTATCTGATTCCTTATAAACAACTGAAAGCTTGTTCTAAAACAATTAATCTACTTCTGTACCTATTTTCAGCTGATTCCATAAGCTAGTTTGCTTGGTAGGCATGCCAAGTAATACCTTTTAATTTTTTTAGGTTAATAAAAAGATAATAATATAAATCAATAATAAACACTTAAACAGTGGGCAGAGAGGTAAACTCTGCTCAGTCCTGGGATGATGGTATTGTTTCCATTACAGAAGCAGCATTGCCACGTTAAACATCAATGGCAACCTTCTGAATCAAATATTGGGTGGTCCTATTATTACCAGACTGTTCCATTACCCGGGAACCTATCCACCTCACTAATGAGCATGCACATGATCCCCAAGCACCCAGGGTCTCAACACATAAAGGGGAGAAGTGAAATGGTGGAATCAGAGTGGAATACTTTCTGAACTTAGCTGACTGCAGAGTTTGCCAGCTGGCTGGCACCACTTGCAGAAGTAGATATATTAGATGGGGCCAGGGTGTCTGAACAGGTAAAGTCCCAGAGCAACAGTAAGCCCCATGACCAAGGAATCAATGACATGCCATCTAACCTCCTACCATCAGTACGACGCACACCGACTGGCTCCAAAACAGCAGGTACACCTCCAGACACCAGAGCATGACGAATAGTTTCATTCGCTGCAGCGTTCCAAGGAATGCGGCCTCCACTATGCCTGAAAAACAAACCGTGAATTCCAAAAACATCAACTTTACTGCCACAAACATACATATGCTCGACAATGATGGGAACACCAAGACATAGACCAAGAGCAATCCTCGAAGATTCATTATCCAGCTTAGTGCCCAAGGAAGGTACAGGTAGAGCACCAAGCCACTCACCAGACTCTGAAGAGGAAACTGACAATAGACGAACCTTTGTTTTAGCATCAGATGCAGAGTCCAAAAGAGATGAAAATGGTGTTCATAAAGCAGTTCGTCCCAACTATGTTAATAATGTCTGCAATCTTCAGGGGGCATAGGATACTCAGCAGACCATTGGTCAAGAGCCACGTGGAGGAGAGAGGATTCAAAAGTTAATCCAGAAGGAGTCAAGAAGGAAGGAACTAGTTCGGAGGTACTATGAAGGGAAGAAAGATAACTGGGAAGACTTAAATCAATAGCACTACGGATTCCCAAACCTCCTTTGGCAGTAAGGAGAATAGACTGAGCCAATGTAGAAGAACTGATGTTTATGTTGGTAACAGTCTGGAGGGAAGTGCGGATTAACTCATTAAACTTCTCTAAAATCCAGAAACCTTCCTTTTAATTAGCAAAACTCGATTGTGCACTTTTTACACATAGTTGGCATTTTTGTTATAACTCCATGACTGTTAATGCGATTTCTTTCAAACCACAAAAGGTTTGCACTATGATAGATACTCCATATGCAGACCGATTTTCAAATAAGTCTGTCAAGCGGTTCACCCTGGAGGCATGACAACAAAATTATAATTGTCTTTGGATTTTTGAAAAATCGCACATGACTCCCTTATTCTTTGTCTGATCTGTACCGAAATTGGACTGTAAATGTGCAGTATTACATTCCTACTGCCCTCCAAATTTTAAGTAAATTGACCAAAGCACGTGCGAGTTATTACACTTTTTCTAAAGTGTGCGAGACGAAGAAGAAAAAAAGATTAAGAAGAAAAATACGAAGAAAATAAGACGAACTTTGAAGGCGCGTATCTCAGTCATGGATGGGTGAATTCACCTCAAATTTGGAATAGGTGGTGCCCTACCTGAGGGAGTTTCCAGCAAAAATGGTTAATTTCCGTTCTGTCATTATTGAGCTACGGATGAGTGAAAATGGTGTTTTCTTGGTTCCTGTAAAATACACACTTGTCTGTCGTGTGCCAGCACTACTTGTACTTGGCTGCACGACACACTATTGTGTGCCTTGATTTAATGCATCTGTGAATGTTCTATTAGGATATTTCAACATGCAGTGATTAGTGTATCGACCTTTAACTAATTTTTTTCTTCACAATGTAGCTGTAAATCCATTTTTTTACTGTGCTTGCACACTATCCCATTCTGCATCATGTGAAATAGGTAGAGTTTCAGCTTCTCTGATAACCAATGCACAAAAATTGTGCCTATTATGCTGGCATTATGCTCAATGCTTTAGCTACCTATTATGCCCCAAGTTATGCTGACATAATCGGTGCAGGCTTACACTTGCAGCAATACTTTAGCGTAATTATTATTATGCACTAATTGTATTAGAATTTTTGTAATGAACTGTTCCGTGAGTCCTGCTACTGGTATAGATAACTTTGTTAATATTTAATACGGCACTTTAAAATTTGAGAATATAATACTATTTATACAGCCAAACAGTACGAGTTCAATGCTAATTGAACAACCCACATTCAACTGACTTCATCCCTGGTTCTGTATTCGAGAAATCATCAACTGGTGGTATCCATTGAATAATAATTGTCTTAAATGCACTTTTATAAAGCACCAAAATCAGCAACTAACTCAGATCCTATTGGGTTCAACCCTACTGCTTTTGTAGGTTCAACTCGTGTATGACGTTCTATAACTTCAGCTATAATTCATAAATGCAAACATGTAATAATATGTATTGGTGACAGTTATAGAGACCAAGTGGTAGCAAAATAATGTACATAAAGTATGATTGTGTTGTTTAGTTAATAATCAAGGACAAAAAAATAATTATGTTGTTACATATATGTGACCAGATTTCACATAACAAGGCTTCCACACACACAAAATCAAACTTACGATTTTACCAGAAATGGATTGCTGGTCTAATACACTATCATATTTCACACTGTACTTCCTTCAGCACTGACAAGTCTGGTTTCTGTAGCAGCTTTCTTCCGACCCTGTCAAAGCCACGAGTGTGAGATTGGCACCATTAAATGGCCATGGCTTTGTGATAATGGTGTGTAGTGAGCTGGGACTTCACAGAGAGCTCGCCAATAGTGTTCTCAGTCAATTTGGAGTAATTTGAGGGCCATGGAGGGCCATGGAGAGCCCAAACTTGGCCTCTGGATTCCAATCGTCTTCTTACTCCATTTTATACCCGTATATTAAGACCACCGTCCACCCCCACCCTCCCACCCTATTACTACCATCTGTGATATTATTACCCGCTCGAAAAAAGCTGCTCAAAACAGGGAAAATTTTGGGTATCAGAAATGTATACACCCACTCAGTGATAGCTAGTGAACAGATGAACAATTGGTGCAAATTTTGTTTGCACAGCTGTAGGCACTGGGTAGGTTATTACACAATGATTCCTTAAAATCGCCATATCTCCTAACAAAGCTTTGTGCGTCGAAGCCTTGTTTTGTCAAATTCAGTCACATATGTTTCAAAAAATTGTTCTTCCTTCAGCATGCCCTCTTAGAAGAAAGTGGTCCTGATGACCTTGTGAATGGTTTCTCAGCAGCACATGTAAACATTATACATATTACATACGTACAGTTTAATGATTAGTAGCATTAAGCTGCTATTTACATGTCACTACTTAATTACTTTTCCTTAATTGTGCCTAAATTAATAAATCAAAAGAGTATAGGGCCTTGATACTGCATATATACGTATGTATACAGTATAGTAATCCATCTGTGTTATCTGTGGTACCAGAATTACATCATAACTACACACCATTATTACCATACAATAACACAGTGCTTTAATGATGATGTAGAACCACCCACTTTGTTGGAATGGCCTTCTTCTTTGGAGACGTACAGGGAGAGTACATACTATATGGACCTTGATAGATTTGCCAGTTCATAGTGCACAAATTGAGCCAAGTCTCATCTCCGTAGCTTGTTTCAGTCATGAGTTATGATTGATTATTTAAGCCCCTGTAATTTATTTGCCATATTTTTGCTGTACAAATCTAGTTTTATCACTGTTCCAACTGTCTAGTGCTATAACTCCAACACCATTCATCATTAAAGGTTGAAACTTTGACTGTCACTCCTTTTTTTACTATAGATAACTGCGAGATGCAGTAAAATGGAATTCAAGGAATGTGTAAAAAATGCTGATTTTTGCTCAGCCATTCGCATCATTTGTGACTGGATTTGCAAAAACCTGACGCAATCACCGAAGGCTAAAGTTCCAGTATAAAGCATTGTAAACAAATGGGTGAAATATTTCTGTATTATTGAAAATAATTCATAAAATTTTTGAATGCTTTTTGCTTAGTGGAGGAAGGGACTAATAATAAAAACCTGGATATCATCTTAATGTGACCGGATCTACCAAAACAGGACATTATCGCATATTTTTTGAATTCCAGTTTATTAAATATTTATAATCTACTTAGCCAAATGTACCCACTGGCGAACGTTCAGCTCCATAAGCCAAGAACTTTGGGAGTTACAGCCTTACAAAGTACCAACAACAGAAAAATCGATTTGTACGGCAAGTATCGGGAAAATAAATTACAGGAGCTTACAAAAATAGTTGTAACGTACCAACGGATTCAGATACAGAGCTACAATTTTCACCATCGTGTTCACCATGAATAGGGCAATCGATTACTGGGTAAGTTTTTCCTTTACTCACTCTTCTTCACTGCATACAAAGGCAAAATTCATGAAGAAAAATTGATCGCGTACAATCGCTTTGACATGATGTAAACAAACACTCATAGTTTCCGTATCCTTGGGTCTACTGCAACGAAACAAAGATTTTCCAACTCCTCTTGAGCAGGCGAATAAGGTGATAACCATGGTTTTATTTTTAGTCCCTTTCTTCACTACAAATGAGGCGTTCAAAAATTAACAGAATTTTTCAATAATACGCAAGTATTTCACCCAATGTATTCAATGCTTTATACTGTAAATTTAGGCTTGTGCGATTATGTCCTGTTTTCGCAGATCCGGTCACTTATTTGCATACTCAAGAGGAGTTGGATAATCTTTCGAAAATCTTTGTTTCATTGCAGTAGACCAAAGTACATGCAAGTTGTGGGCGTTTGTTTACAGCAATTATATGTGATCGATCTTTCTTTACAAAGTTTGCCTTTGTTTGCAGTGAAGCAAGGGGATAGAAGGACAAACGTACCCAGTAATCGATTTCTCTATTCATGACAAACATGATGGTGCAAATTACAACTTCGTACATCATTCTGTTCATAAGTTACAACCGTTTTAGTAAGCACCTGTAATATGTTTTCCCTATACTTGCTGTACAATGACATATTGATGTTTCTGTTGTTGCTTGAATGTGTTATGACCCCCCCCCCCCCCCACGATTATCACTTGTGGGTAACCTTACCCAGTAACACATGCTGTCACACTAGAACATATTATTTTGACTGCACCAGAATATATTGTAACTTTGTAGGGTTGAACTCTGAAAGTTATTAGCATGTGAGGCTGAAACGTTTCCAGAGGGTACAATTGGCTAAGTTGATTATAAATATTAGAGATGTACCGATTCAACTTTTCGGAACTTTACCGATGCCGATCTGATCTAGGAAATTTATTACCAATCTACTGATGTAGTACCAATCTGACATCAGTTATCTATTATGATGACTGGTCTTGTACAGGTAGTTGTTATAGCTTTAAATAATCTCAAACTAAGCTGATTGGTCAATTGTTAGCTGAATGGTGGTCACAGCATTGTGACTGGAGTCAATACCAAAGGTGGCGGCACCATCTAGACAATCAGTGATGACAGCATCCTAGGCCTGAGCCTAATGTGCTCAAAATGTTACCTATTATTCTTTCCAGAATTTCTCAAATTTTTCTCCCATTGTTCTTTTTTTATTCTTGTATCTAGTCTATTATTCCATAATAATTCTCAGTTTCTGTGGCTAGTTGATTAGTTTTCAAGATGCTCATAAGGAGTTTTGCCAAGAATTAATTAATAACAATTATATGAAGCATTCCATCTTACACACCATTTTTGTAACCATACAAGTAGTTACAACAAATTAGTAAAGTTACGTATGTGCAGTAACAAGAGTTCATAATAATATAACTGGTAGTAATAATTCAAGTGCTGTCAATTATTGGCTGCTAGTGTATTTAAACTGTAGCTATAGCTACATACTCATACTAAGATAATGATATCAATCAATATACTCAAAGACTTGAAGAAGATACAGTAGTATAAGATGTACAAGCTTCAGAATTGTAGACAATCATGCAGTTAAATCCCTAATACTGACTGCAAATTGTTAACTTGAAATGACCCGACTGCTCTATTAGAGTATTTGAGCGTTCTATTAGAGTATATTGATTTTTAGAAGCTTTTCAGCCTCTTTTCAGCCAGTACTTTGCAGCATTCCTATAATGATTTCAGCTGTACATCATTCTTAGTAGCTTAACTTTGCTTCTAGCTACTCAAGAATAGACACGCCCCTTAATTCCACCAATTATTCCCGTGGACGTCTGATAGTTCTAAAATTATTCCTGTAATAATCCTATTATTCCAGAATTATTCTCACAAAATTGGTGACCTGTTATTCTCAAAATTATGCCGGCATATTAGGCGCAGGCCTACAGCACCCACAAATATTTTAATGCATGCTCCTATCAAGACTTGCCTGGAATGGTTTGTAAGCTGTTGTAGCAGAGATTCTAATAGTTTAGTGTATTTGAGCACTATTCATTGTTTTCTGCCAAGGACCCCTGGTAAGTTCAATAGTAAGTTTTAGTAACTAAAACAGCTAACTTGCACATATTTATATGGATTCTCGTAATTTCAATGGGTACCAGGCTAAGAAATGGCACTGTACTTTAGCTTATTTTGTAAATGGAGCAGAGAAATGATAGAAGGTGTCTAGTATGTTTAAAGAAATGGATATTAGAAAGATCGGTATCATGAATCAATGGCTTCAACAGATAATCGGTTCTACTGATATTGCTCAAATTGTCGAGATCAGTACCAATCCGATACTAGATCGGTAGATCTGCTGTACATCTCTAGTAAATATCCAATAAACAGGAATTCAAAAAATGCGAGATTGTGCTGGGTTTTGCAGATTTTGTCACATATATTGTACTGTATAGTAGGGACCATAAAGGTGTGGGCATGATCCACAATAAACATCACTCAAAAGCCAGCCTCACATTTCCCTGACAACAGTGAAGTAGTATTGGTCAGGTAAAACTAAGCCCAAACAAACCGTCAGATCAACTCGATATGCTTTCAACAAGTTGCTACTTAATGTTAAAAAATTATTTAGCAGAATTTTCTACTGACTGACTGACCGAGTAACTGACTGACTGACCGACTGATGCCTTTAGACAAGCAATAATTATTAAGATTACTGGCTTGATTTTTCACTATTCGACACTGCTTCAGCCTGACAGGCACCTTGTAGCATACCATAGTACATACAATGCATTATTCATGGACTTACCAGTTTCCTCCTTTGTGTCCCATTCATTTTTGCTGATTGTGAAAAGTGTCGATTTGGCGGTAGCATGTGATGGCTTCCCTTCATAGTGGAATTCATTCATATTTTTCATAGTAGCTACTTTGATTGTAGAGGTGCTTTTCGAACAGTTCTTGATTTGTAATGCTGTGTAACAGGTTGAACGATAATTGATAGCGAGGCCCGTGGTACCATTTCATTTTTTGATGTGGTATGTGTTGGTTCACTAGTCATAAAATTTTATTTTACAAAAGTTAACAAATAATTTCACAGTAGGGATATAACAATTCTTATTGTTTTACTGTGATTTAGTATCATGGACTACTCCAACTTGTTTCAGTACATTTTATCAATGTGTTATGGTACCTACGTACTCTAGCTGAAAATTCCAAAAATTTTTGTGTACTTGTAATAATATAATTATTTTTGTGTACTTGCATATTTATGGCTATATTATAGTGCCTGTATTTCTTGGCAACAGTGCATTATAACAACGTAAATCCTTCCAAGTTAAGTATATATATGATTGTACTATCTATCTATTGAAATTTTGCAGTGACTGTTCTATTAGATTATTTTGATTTTGCATACAAAATATGACAAGTTGCTCAATTTTTTCAAAGCAAATCCTGCATACAATTTCCAGCTTGTTGCCACAATTGAGTTTTATTAGCATTAGAGGTGTACCGATAATTGGATCGGTTAAAATATCGGCCACCGATATGGTAATTTTTACCAATATCAGTATCGGTACAGAACAACAGTAGGACCGATATTGCTACTGATATCGCTACTGATATCACTACTGATATTTATACAGTAGCAATACTGTAGTTTGTGTATAAACAAATTATGCATTGGTTTTCTACATTATCCATGTGGTTCTTTAGTGCCAGTGGCTTACAATTTGTTCACTCTGCGGCAAATGCTACGCTACATGAAGCCATAGAAATACATATGATTCTAGTATTTGTTGCTGGAAAGCTTATCACAGTCTTTACAAATGAAACAGCTATATAGTACCTGATTAGTAAAAAGAAGGGTCACTGGATAACCAAAGAAACTTGCTGTATCAGCCTTCACACAAGCCATTAGAATGTGGAGTAATGCAGAAATATTCATAGAAGGCTTCATGGGAGTACACATAAAAATGTGTGTAGGTACCTAATTGTCTCGATTTCACAACAGAAACCCAAGCTGTATACCACCACAGGAAAAATACATGAACATGTTGTGGTAAATGTACACTTTGTTTGCTTAAAACTATAATGCAAATATCGGATCAGCTATCGATTATCGGCTTCTTTTGGTGGCATCAATATCGTATATCGGTACATGCCAAAAACCCATATCAGTACACCTCTACTTATCACAGCAATTGTTAAGATGATTATGATGATGGCGATTGACGAGAGTTGGTCTTAATAAGTGTACTACCCTGCCGATCTGTACGAAAATGGCTATACAATGGAACCTTCCTTGTCCAGACCTCTATTACCTGAGCACCCCATTGTCCAGACAACCCAAATTAGTAATGTGGCTTGTAGGTTATTAACCATAATGGAATTTAGGTTATATGACAGCACAAGGAGGGAGCCTAAGAGTTGCTGTTTACTTATTTGGTGGCTTGTTTATTCAACTAATAATAAGTACCACTTGGTTGCTAGGTGATAACGGATTTTTAAGGCCAGGGTAGTGACCATGAATGCTATGTAGTGACTCCCCCCCTCTGCCCATTAAACTGCATATCACTAACTGATAGCAATAACGACACTACTTGTATTTAAGTTAGTCATTTTAGCATAATAGCATATTTTTATTTTCTTAGTTACGGACATTTCTGAGATACAGACATTAATATGTACCAAGAAAGGTTCTACTGTAATATCGGCTTTAATTCGATGGAATATCACAGAAGCTGCAATAGTATTGTATTACAAAGTTTATTAGATTACTTTTGTAATGCTCTAATAGAGCACACATTTTTCGAGGATTTCTAATAGAAGACACATAAAAATGTTATAGATTTTCATTGAGAGATCTATGAAATTATGAACTTTTACTATTGAGTAGATTTTAGCTTGAATTTTCATTTATAAAATAGAAATTAAATGAGATGATCAGCTGTGATAGCAGCAGCTCAGTGGTAAAGGATTTGGGTGTTTCGTGTGGAAGTCCCTGGTTTGAATGCAGGTAATTTCCGACATTTTTAATGCACCTTTTTTATCCCACGGTGACTGTTCTACTAGAGTAGGTGACACTGTGATTTACAGTGCTTGGATTTTTACCTTGTACTTCTATAGCTGTCAATATGATCTCTTTCAAAACATGAAAGGTTTGAGCCATCCTAGTTAACCTACGTATATGCATACTGATTTTTAAGTTATTTCAATAAGTAGTTTACCTTGTAGGAGTGACAACAGTTGGTCTTTTTTAATGCAAATTATCATCTATTGGAAGATTTGCACCGAACTTGGTGCATGATTGTGCTGCAAAATGTTCTTAAAAATGTACCAAAGCTCAAGATAATCAAATCATGCATTTGCAAAGTGTATGAAAAGAATAATCTAAGCCCCCAAGCCCCCGAAATGAAGAAAAAACAAAAACAAAAATGAAGCCAAATTTTGAAGGCTCATATTTCACAAGGTGTTTATTATACAAATATGTTTCCAATTGAAGAAGGGGAGCACGGGAGCTATGTATACATGAACACCGCATTTTGTTTGTTCCTGTAAATATACTCACAGTGTGGCATGCTGGCTTTCTTAGCTACACAACACACCAATGGTGGATCCAGGATGGGGCATTTGGGGCAAATGTCCCCCCCCCCCCCACCTTGCGGTGGAGCAAGCCATACCCCTGATTAAAACACTAAATTTTAAGATCAGTTTTTAAAACTTATGAAAATATGCACATTTTATTAACATTTATTACAAATTCACCTGGGACCAAAGTCAAACTAGCTGTGAAATTGTCACCGAGCACCTTTTTTTGCGTACTAAGCGCCTCTAAAAATAATTATCGTGTTGCTGTTGTTTAAGACATTCAGAGCCTTTAAACAGCTTTTAAGACTTCACAACCATCTGCAAAGGCAAAAATAGCAAAAACCAACAGTGTGACACTACTAAGAGGTGGTTATTTGCTGCTTCAAAAATGCAGCAACTAACAAGAGAACCTGGTTCTCCCTAACTACCTACAACTTAGCCTGTTTGTGCCCCTCCACTTGCCAGCTCCTGGATCCGCCCCTGCACACTACCGTGTGTCTTGATTGCTTCATTTAAAAATGAAAAGAAAAGAAAGTTTCATTCAGATAAAGAAGTATAACTAGTATGCCACTATGATCAAATTCAAAGCTGGTCAAGAAAACCTGATTGAGATTAGAAGCTGTGGATTGCTGAGCTACTGTAGCCTGTTAATGCTGTATTATATGCATAGTGAACACTATTATGCATTGTAATATTTACTTGGTAGAATGTTTATGAAGAATTCTGCTCAGTCTCAGCTATGGTGTTCATTAAATAGAATATAAATTATTGATTAAATAAGGCAGACAGCCATTAGGCTGAGCATGTATGGTGTGAATGTATGTATCACATGAGTTTGATTGTGGGTTCTAAAACTTAGTGTCCAGTTCAATCATTGGTGTTGGCAGTACAGTCCACCATCTGGTTATGTAATAGTTGTATCATGTACCCGAGTGATTTGCCTGATATGTACACCCAAGCTCGAGGGCCGTTAGGCCCGAGAGCGTGGGTGTACATATCAGGCAAATCACGAGGGTACATGATACAACTGATATGTACCATGTAGGGTAATAGCCTACTGTGGTGGGCGACTAACCACCCAAGCCAATACGAGGCAACCCGCTGGATTTATTATATAGAGAGTCTTGTAAAATTCGATTATGGGTCAGCAGCAAGTAACATTGCAGTTACGTTTGTTAACATAAACGGGCAAATCCTATGAATATCACGGAAATACTCAATTTTGCGATTTAACAAGTGTTTCAAAGTTTCTACATCGTTTAACCACTGTTTACAATGTTTTCTAAACATCCAGAGGGGTAAGCTTCGCTGTAGAGTGGTTACCTCGTGATATACAAAAAGTGGGCATGGTACGTAATCAAACACGCGGACACGCAATTGTAAATTAACCACGACACTAGTTCTCACCTTAAACTACCGTTTGTCAACTCATAGGGTGGTAAGGGTGTCGAATCGCCTTCGTATGAGTGCTGTAGAATGCAAAATCGGGTTCATGGTTTTCATCACGTGAGTAATAATAAACTCCCACAATCGAATACTGCCAGGATTCTTATAAAAACAAACAACGTTACCTCATCAAGATATCAAGGCCATGGTATTTAATGTACCATGGCCAGCCATGGTTTATTTTAAATGTACCATAGCCAGCCATGGTTTAACTTAAATGTACCATGGCCAGCCAGAGTTTATAAGATATGTACTCTGGAATTTGCCTTTGAAGTTAGGTGGTTTCATGGTACATCTTCGGATAAAGCCTATCATCATGGTATAGTTAGTTAATGAGCTGTTATTTATGACATGCAGCTGTTACTTATTTAGTTTTCCATTCTTTGCTTATTAGATATCATTGTTTTGATTAGTATTATTGCTTGCCGACAAGGCTGTTAATGTAAGTATTACAGGTAAGAAAACACAGCTGTACTAATACTACAGACAATTATTAACGCAGTGATAGCACTTAGTGCTATGATTTTCCATGTACATGTATGTATCATTCACTGGTTTCCGGAGGTAATAATCAATATACCTGTAAATACATTGCTACAATGACAGCAGGTCTCATCAAAGAAAAGCACAACCTACACATTGAAGCGAGAACGAACATGTCCTGTAGCTAACACTCCATTTCTTAGCCAAGACGGAGACAAGTTTTCTAAAAATAGTAGCTGCAAGAGGTCCCATGCCACCAGTAGCCACAAGCACCAATGGTGAAAAACATGCTCTATTCACTTCTCAGATACGTTCATCTATAAGTTTAGCGTATATGCAGGAGAAGAATTTTGGACACATTCTTGTATAAGCATGTATAAGTTCAGTGGGTTAATGCATCTTATTGCATTAATATTACAAATGTGCGTACATAGTAATGATTACTACTCCATAGTTATGGTGAAATTATATCCACTTTACAACCTAAACTAAGTGAAATTATATTACCTGTTTATACATTAACTACTTGGTTGCTGAATCAGTTAATCTAGACCAATTTAGCAAGGTGTACTGTATGTACTATATTTACATAAGTTGTTACATTATGCAGTGTCTAGACAATGTCCTTATGATGGTGATTTCAAATGTAATGATACTGGAGTATGCTTAAGAGGATATGACAGATGTGATGGATATTCTGAATGTCAACATCGATATGGATCAGCATCGGACTATGATGAACAAAACTGTGGTATGTATGTGAGCATGCATTATTAATCATAATTATCCCTTTAAGGACTGCTGCCATAATATTACGTCCAAATAATTAAAACCTTAAGTTAAGGCCCAGCATCATAATATTACGTCCATGTGAAATGGATGTAAACAAAATACTGTAACTCCTCAGTAATTAAAGCTATGAGCTTGAAATCAAGGTCATTATATTTGCCATTAATAGGTGATTCTTTTGATATATGTACAAGGCCAATATAGCTATTATGTGAAATCATGCTAGTTATAACCAGCCTCCTAGTTACAAGTATATCAAGACACACGATAGTGTGTCGTGCGGCCCAAGAAGCCGGCGCGCCACACCGTGAGTATATTGACAGGAAGAACGAAAACGTCATTTTCCCACCTTTGTATCTCGGTGATCACTTATCTGATTGGAACCAAATTTGCTACACAGTTGCCCGCCAGCCAAGGGAGTATACATTCCAAGTTTGAAGGAAATCGCTCCAGCCATTTCCGAGATACGAGTTGCCAAAGTTTCGTTTTTTTTTGGTTTTTTTTTCTTCTTCATCTTTTCACACACTTGCAAAAATTGCTATAACAAGCAAATGCGTACTCCGATCACCTTGAAATTTGGCACACAGAAAGGGAGTCCAAAGGCGAATCCTAGCATCAAATGTGGTAGAAATCCGATGAATGGTTCAGGAGTTATGACCGATTATTCGCGTAAAACAAGATCGATTTGTTGTCACGCCTACAGGGTAAACCGCTTCATGGAATGAGTTGAAAATTGCTATGTAGATGGAGTAACCATCGTAGGAGTGCCTTTTGGTGGTTTGAAAGGAATCGAGATAAAGACCACGGAGATATGACACAAAACCCAACCTGTGTCACAATTACGCGATCGATTTTTATGAATAAAAAAGTATTAGTTTTCATGCCTACTAGGCAAACCGCTTAGAGCAATGAGCTCAAAATCGGTGTATAGCTGGAATGATCTTCATAGAAAGTCCTTGCAGTAGTACAGAAGAATCGGATTACAAACCACTGAGTTATGATTCGAAAGCCAACTCCGTGTAGCAAATGCGAGATCGAAATACTCTAATAGAACAGTCACCCTAATAGAGCATTCGGCTAATTTATTTACTCCATTATAGAATTTTATTACATCACAAGTTATTCTGTAGGGAGTTCAGCTGCAAACAGTTAATCTTATAGACAGTTCAGCAAGAAGACAGTCACCATGTGGAGAGTTAAGCAAATATATCACTATAGAGATTCAGAACATTACAAGTCACACTGAAGAAAGTTCAGCTATAAACAAGTCATGCACTGTGTAGAGAATTCAGCTACAATTAAGTCACTCTCTAGAGAATTCAGTTACACAGAATTCAGCTACACACAAGTCACTGTGGAGAGAGTTCAGCTACAAACAAATTACCCTTTAGAGTGATCAGCTACAAACAAAACACTTTGCAGGGTGTTCAGCTGCAACAAATCAACCTTTAGAGCGATCAGCAATGAACAAATCAACACAAATCTACCTGTAGAGAGATCAGCTAGAAACAAATCACCCTGAAGAGAGTTCAGCTACAAAAAATCACCCTGTAGAGACATCAGCTAGAAACTAGACACAATGTAAGGAGTTCAGCTACAAGCAATCACCCTGTAGAGAGTTCAGCTAAAACAAATCAACCTGCAGAGAGATCAGCTACAAACAAATCACCTTATAGAGAGTTCAGCTTCAAACAGATTACCTGTAGAGAGATCGGCTACAAACAAATCAACCTGCAGTAAGATCAGCTACACACAAATCAACTTGTAGAGAGATCAGCTACAAACAAATCACCCTGTAGAGAGATCAGCTAGAAACTACACACAATGTAAGGAGTTCAGCTACAAACAAATCACCCTGTAGAGAGATCAGCTACAAACTAGACACAAAGTAAGGAGTTCAGCTACAAGTAAATTACCTTGTAGAGAGTTCATCTACAAACAAATCAACCTGTAGAGGAATCAGCTAGAAACAAATCACCCTGAAGAGAGGTCAACTACAAAAAATCACCCTGTAGAGAGATCAGCTAGAAACAAATCACCCTGAAGAGAGGTCAGCTACAAAAAAATCACCCTGTAGAGAGATCAGCTACAAACAAATTGCCCTGTAGAGAGATCAGCTACAAGCAAAACACCCTGTAGAGAGTTCAGCAACAAAGAAACCACCATGTAGAGAGTTCAGCTACAAACAAATTACCCTGTAGAGAGATCGGCTACAAACAAATCAGCCTGTAGAGAGTTCAGCTAAAACAAATCAACCTGCAGAGAGATCAACTACAAACAAATCACCTTATAGAGAGTTCAGCTACAAACAAATTACCCTATAGAGAGATCGGCTACAAACAAATCAACCTGCAGAGAGATCAGCTACATACAAATCAACTTGTAGAGAGATCAACTACATACAAATCACCCTGTAGAGAGATCAGCTAGAAACTACACACAATGTAAGGAGTTCAGCTACAAATAAATTACCCTGTAGAGAGTTCAGCTAAAACAAATCAACCTGCAGAGAGATCAGCTACAAACAAATCACCTTTTAGACAGTTCAGCTACAAATAAATTACCTTGTAGAGAGATCGGCTACAAACAAATCAACTTGTAGAGAGATCAGCTACAAACAAATCACCCTGTAGAGAGATCAGCTAGAAACTAGACACAATGTAAGGAGTTCAGCTACAAGCAAATCACCATGTAGAGAGTTCAGCTACAAACAAACCAACCTGTAGAGCGATCAGCTAGAAACAAATCACCCTGAAGAGAGGTCAACTACAAAAAAATCACCCTGTAGAGAGATCAGCTAGAAACAAATCACCCTGAAGAGAGGTCAGCTACAAACAAAACACTTTGCAGAGAATTCAGCTACAAACAAATCAGCTTGTAGAGAGATCAGTTACACACAAATCAACCTGTAGAGAGATAAGCTAGAAACAAATCACCCTGTAGAGAGATCGGCTACAAACAAATCAACCTGCAGATAGATCAGCTACAGACAAATCAACTTGTAGAGAGATCAGCTACAAACAAATCACCCTGTAGAGAGATCAGCTAGAAACTAGATACAATGCAAGGAGTTCAGCTACAAGCAAAATCACCCTTTAGTGAGTTCAGCTACAAACAAATCAACCTGCAGTGAGATCACCCACAAAAACACACTTGTACAGAGTTCAGTTACAAACAAATCACCCTGTAGAGAGATCAGGTAGAAGAATTCACCTTGTAGAGAGTTCAGCAACAAAGAAACCACCATGTAGAGAGTTCAGCTGCAAATAAATCACCCAGTAGAAAGATCAGCTAGAAGAAGTTACCTTGTAGAGAGTTCAGTTACAAAGAAACCATCATATAGAGAGTTCAGCTACAAAGAAATTACCCCGTAGAGAGTTCAGCTAGAAGAAGTCACCTTGTAAAGAGTTCAGCTACAAAGAAACCACCTGCACAGAATTCAACTACAAACAAATTACCCTGTATAGAGATCAGCTAGAAGAAGTTACCTTGTAGATAGTTCAGCTACAACAATTCACCCTGTAGAAAGATCAGCTAGAAGAAGTAACTTTGTAGAGTGTTCAGTTACAAAGAAACCATCATGTAGAGTTCAGCTGCAAACAAATCACTCTGTAGAGAGTTCAACTACAAAGAAACCGCCATGTAGAGAGTTCAGCCTCATACAAACCACCTTGTAGAGAATTCAACTACAACAAATCACCCTGTAGAGAAGAAGTTACCTTGTAGAGAGTTCAGCTACAAAGAAACCTTCATGTAGGGAGTTCAGCTACAAAGAAACCACCATGTAGAGAGTTTAGCTGCAAACAAATCACCTGTAGAGAGTTCAGCTAGAAACAAATCACCCCGTAGAGAGATCAGCTGGACGAAGTCACCTTGTAGAGAGTTCAGCTACAAAGAAACCATCATGTAGAGAGTTCAGTTGCAAACAAATCACCCTGCAGAGAGTTCAGCTACAAAAAAATCACCCTGTAGAGAGTTCAGCTAGACGAAGTCACCTTATAGAGAGTTCAGCTACAAAGAAACCATCATGTAGAGAGTTCGGCTACAAAGACACCACCATGTAGAGAGTTTAGCTGCAAACAAATCACCTGTAGAGAGTTCAGCTAGAAACAAAATACCCTGTAGAGAGACCAGCTAGAAGAGGTTACCTTGTAGAGAGTTCAGCTATAAAGAAACCATCCTGTATATAGTTCAGCTACATTTCAAGTCACCCAGTAGAGAGATCAGCTGCAAAAAAAATATCCTGTGGGGAATAATGGGCATGTAATAAATATATGTATATAATTTGTATAATTACTAATAAATCAAAAATAATTGAAGTACTAAAATTCTTCTTTAAGTTCTTTTCTTCTTCCTGTAGTAAAGAAAAAAACACATGGGTTAAAAAAGCCCCAAAGCCAGCCATAGGCCGGCTTTGCAGTATACAAATACAAAAAGAAGTGATATCTAATCAAAAACAGCCAAGCTGTAAAAAAAGGTGCGGCCCCCAAAAAGGCCATGGTGAAAAAAGATGTGAAATCCAAGGTGGCGGCCAAGAAATGGCTGTGATGGTAGGTTAATGGTTACATTTTAATAACGGCAATTCAGGTGAATTTTGTGCCGCTTGGTCTTGGCACCAAATTCACCTGAATTGTTGTTATTAAAATGTAACCATTAACCTACCATCACAGCCATTTCTTGGCCGCCACCTTGGATTTCACATCTTTTTTCACCATGGCCTTTATGGGGGCCGCACCTTTTTTTACAACTTGGCTGTTTTTGATTAGATTATATTTACACAACAATAAAACAAACCTTGTACAAATCCGTCCATGCCTTGTCGCTTGTATTCAGTTGCAATAAGCTTCATGGTGCTCTTCATTTAGAAAAGCATCTAGTGATATACAATATCACATGATAGCTTTTTTAAAAGGGGTAAATTGATGGCTTGTAGGTAACAGATCACATCACAAAGAAGACAGATGATTATTGATGTTAACAAAAACTACCAATAATGGGGGCTTCCTGATCGAATTAATGCTAAAATAACTCAATGGTAGGCTTCCTAGATGAATACAATCACTTTTATTATGTAGTGATGCTTTCTTTTAGTGCTGCCATGATTATATAAATATATAAATAATCATACAGTACAATAGTAACTGTATAGTAGGGACCACAAAGCAGTAGGCGTGGCCCACAAAATAAAATCACCCAAAAACCAGCCTCAATTTTCCCTGACGACGATGAGGCAGTATTGGTGAGGTAAAACTAAGCCCAAACAAGCTTTCAGATCGACCCGAAATGCTTTCAACAAGTTGCTACGGAATTTTAAAAAACTTTTATTCGACAAAATTTTCTACTGACTGAGTAAGTAATTGACTGATGCCTTCAGACAAGCCTAACTCGATAACAGCTAAAGCTACTGGCTTGATTTTATCACTGTTCAGCGTCGCTTCGGCCCGACAGGTGCCTTTTAGCATACCACAGTATGTACAATGCATTCTTCATTGGCCTACCAGTGTCCTCCTTTGTGTCCCATTCATCTTTGCTGACAGGGAAAGGTGTCGATTTGTCGCGAGCATGTGATATATCGATGCTTTCCCTTCGAAACGGAAATCGTCCGTATTTTTTATATTGGCTATTTTGATTGCAACGGCGCTTTTCAAGCAGTTCTTGATTTGTATTGCTGTGTAACGGGTTGAACATAGCCGGCAGCGAAGTGTAATGGATACTTCACTTTTCAGATGATAGTTAATAAAATTGGGGCGCGGCACCATTTCTTTTGGTATGTGTAGATTGTAGAGGTTCTTCCGGAAAAGTTCTTGATTCGTATTGCTGTGTAACGAGTTGAACATAGCTGACAACGAAGCGTAATGGATTTCTCACTTTTCAGATGATAATTGATATAGCTGGGGCGTGCGGCACCATTTCAGATGCGGTATGCGTGGGTTCACCAATAATAATGAAATTATTTACAAAAAAAGTTAACAAACAAGTACACGAAAAAAATTTTCTTCGACTAGAGTAGGGACCATAGCACATCGATAAAAAGTACTGAAACAGTCCATGATATTAAATCACAGTAAAACAATAATAAGTGTTATATCCCTACTGTGCATTTCTGTTATGGTATCTTGAGTACAGTAGAGATATAACGCTTCTTATTGTTTTACTGTGATTTAATATAATGGACTACTTCAACTTGTTTCAGTACTTTTTATCGATGTGCTATAGTCCCTACTCTAGTTCTAAATTCCAATTTTTTTTGTGTACTTGTATCGATATAATAAGGTGCTGATATACTCAGTAAGATAATCAAAATATCATGATATAGTATAATGATGTGAGGTAGGCCAGATATTATGGTATTTGGCATTTAATTAAGTTATGTGTTGATGGTTTAGAGGTATATACATGCCAACCCCAAATTAAACTGTGAGGTTTTAAAGTTTGTATGAAGTGCCAACCACTTGTCTAAACTGTATAACAGTAGTAAATGCACTTAAAAACTGATAAACGTGAGCTGCTTTTGTTCGTGGTATAAATCCACCTTAAATTCGAGACTCACTGAGCAAAAACTGGCCATTTTTGCAAATTATATTTTGCTATTAAAATGTATCAAGACACATGGTAGTGTGTCATGTGGCCCAAGAAGCTGGCGCGTAACACCCATGAGTATATTGACAGGAAGAAAGAAAATGCAATTTTCGCACCTCCGTAGCTCTGTGCTGCCTTGATGAAACAAGATGATTTTTGCTGTGAAGACGCCCGCAAACTTCAGTACTCCATATACCAAATTTGAACAAAATCACTTCAAGCATTCCTGAGATATGCAACTTCAAATAGTGGCTTAGTTTCTTTGTGTTTCTTTCTTCTTATTTTCTTCCTCTTTTTGCACACTTACAAAATCTGCCATAAAACATGAACGCCATATCCAATTTCCTTGAAATATGGTATCCAGAAGAAGGATATAAAGGCACATTGTGGTACCAACTTTGGCTGGAATACAATAAACAGGCAAAGAGTTATTAGCAATTATTCATGAAAAAAACACCAATATGTTGTCATGCTTCCAGCTTAAACTGCTTACGGGAAGGAACTGAAAATCGGTGGGTGAATAGGTTAACTATTGAACCTCAAACCTTTAGTGGTTTGAAAGCAATCAAGGTAAAAAACCACAAAGATACAGTGAAAAAACCAACAGTGTGTAACAAATATGCAATCGAGATTAGCTAATAAAAAATCACTACTTGCCACGCCTACCATAAAAACTGCTTGGAATAATGCTTTGAAAATCGCTGTACAGATGGAGTAGTCATCTTAGAAAGGATCTTCATTGTTGTAGAAGAATCAGACTTAAAGCCACTGAGTTATAACACAAAATCCAACTTGGTATAGCAAATGCGAGATCAAGATACTCTAATAGAGCAGTTATCCTGAAGAGAATTGAACAGATCAGCTAGAAACAATTCACCTTGTAGAAAGATCAGCTAGAAACAAGTCATCCTGTAGATAGATCAGCTAGAAGAAGTTACCTTTTAGAGAGTTAAGCTGCAAAGAAATCACCCTGTAGAGAGTTCAGCTGCAAACAAATCACCCTGTAGAGAGTTCAGTTATGAACAGATCACCCTGTAGAGAGTTCAGCTACAAACAAATCACCCTATAGAGAGTTTAGTTACGAACAGATCACCCTGTAGAGAGATCAGCTAGAAGAAGTTACCTTGTAGAGAGTTCAGCTGCAAAGTAACCATTATTTAGAGAGTTCAGCTGCAAAAAAAAATCACCCTGTAGAGAGTTCAGCTAGAAGAAGTAACCTTGTAGAGAGTTCAGCTGTGAACAAATCACCCTATAGAGAATTCAGCTACAAACAAATCCTCCTGTAGAAAGGTCAGCTAGAAGAAGTTACCTTGTAGAGAGTTCAGCTACTATGAATCCATCATGTAGAGAGTTCAGCTACAAACAATTCACCCTGTAGAAAGATCAGCTAGAAGAAGTTACCTTGTAGAGAGTTCAGCTACAAAGAAACTATCATGTAGAGAGTTAAACTGCAAACAAATCATCCTGTAGAGAGTTCAGCTACGAACAGATCACCCTGTAGTATTCAGCTTGAAACAAGTCATCTTGTAGAGAGAACAGCTAGAAAAAGTTACTTTGTATGTAGAGAGTTCAGCTACTAAAAAACTACCCTGCAGATAGTTCAGCTACAAATAAGTCACCCGCAGAGAGATCAGCTAGAAGAAGTCACCTTGTAGAGAGTTCAACTACGTAGAAACCACCATGTAGAGAGCTCAGGTACAAAGAAATCGCACTGTAGAAAATTCAACTACAAACAAATCGCCCTGTAGAAAGATCACCTAGAAGAAGTTACCTTGTAGAGAGTTCAGCTACAAACGAATCACCCTGTAGAGAGATCAGCTAGAAGAAGTCACCTTGTAGAGAGTTCTGTAAAATATATATATAATAAATCAAGACACACGGTAGTGTGTCGTGCGGCCCAAGAGGCCGGCGCGCAACACCCGTGAGTATATTGACAGGAAGAAAGAAAATGCAATTTTCGTACCTCCGTAGCTCTGTTCTGCCTTGGTGAAACAAGACGATTTTTACTGTGGACACTCCCTCCAACTGCAGTACTCCACATCCCAAATATGAGCGAAATCGCTTCAGGAGTTCCCGAGATATGCGACTTCAAAAATTGGCTTAGTTTCTTCATTTTTTTTTTCTTTTTCCTCTTCTTATTTTTTTCCTCTTTTCGCACACTTACAAAAGCTACTATAACACACGAACGCCTTATCTGATTTCCTTGAACTTTGGCACACAGAAGGGGGGTATAAAGGCGCATCCCAGTGCCAACTTTGGCTGGAATACCATAAATAGACAAAGAGTTATGAGCGATTATTCACGAAATATAACACCAATATGTTGTCACGCCTACAGGGTAAACCGCGTATAGGAAGAAGCTGAACATCGGTGGGTGAATAGATTAACTATTGAACCTCAAACCTTTTGTGGTTTGAAAGAAATTGAGTTAAAAACCAGGAAGATACAATGAAAAAACCAACAGTGTGTAACAATTACACAACCGAGATTAGCTAATAAGAAAACGACTACTTGCCACGCCTACCAGAAAAACCGCTTGGGGTATTGCTTTGAAATTCGCTGTACAGATGGAGTAATCATCTTAGAAAGGCTCATCAATGGTGTAGAAGAATCAGACTTAAAGCCACGGAGTTATAACACGAAATCCAACTTGGTGTAGTAAGTGCGAGATCGAGATACTCTAATAGAGCAGTCATCCTAATAGAGCAGTCATCCTAATAGAGCAGTCATCCTAATAGAGCAGTCATCCTAATAGAGCAGTCATCCTAATAGAGCAGTCACCCTGAATAGAATTCAAGAGATCAGTTAGAAACAAGTAACCTGTATAGAGATCAGCTATAAACAAATCACCCTGTAGAGAGTTCAGCTACAAATAATTCACCCTGTAGAGAGATCAGCTAGAAAAAGTTACCTTGTAGGGAGTTCAACTACGGAAAGAGATAGTTCAGCTATAAGAAATCACCTTGTAGAGTTCAGCAACAAAAAAACCACCATGTAGAGAGTTCAGCTACAAACAAATCGCCGTGTAGAGAAATCAGCTAAAAGAAGTTACCTTGTAGAGAGTTCAGCTACAAAGATACCATCGTGTAGAGAATTCAGCCGCAAACAAATCACCTGTGGAGAGTTCAGCTCCAACAAATCTCCCTGTAGAGAGATCAGCTAGAAGAAGTTACCTTGTAGAGAGTTCAGCTACAAAGGAACCATCATATAGAGAATTCAGCCGCAAACAAATCACCTGTATAGAGTTCAGCTCCAACAAATCTCCCTGTAGAGAGATCAGCTAGAAGAAGTTTCCTTGTAGGGAGTGCAGCTACAAACAAATCACCCTGTAGAAAGATCAGCTAGAAGAAATCACCTTGTAGAGAGTTCAGCTAGAAAGAAACAATCATGTGAGAGTTCAGCTACAAACAAATTGCCCTGTAGAGAGATCAGCTAGAAGAAGTTACCTTGTAGAGAGTTCAGCTACAAAGAAACCATCATGTAGATAGTTCAGCTAGAAGAAGTCACCTTGTAGGGAGTTCAGTTACAAAGAAACCACCATGTAGAGAATTCAGCTACAAACTAGTGACCCTGTAGATACATCAGCTAGAAGAAGTTACCTTGTAAAGAGTTCAGCTACAAAGAAACCATTCTGTAAAAAGCTCAGCTGCAAACAAATCACCTATACAGAATTCAGCTACAAACAAATCACCCTGTAGAGAGATCAGCTTGAAGAAGTTACCTTGTAGATAGTTCAGTTACAAACAATTCACCCTGTACAGAGCTCAGTTAGAAGAGGTTTCCTTGTAGAGATTTCTGCTACAAACAAATCACCCTGTAGAGAGATCAGCTAGAAGAAGTTACCTTGTAGAGTGTTCAGTTACAAAGAAATCACCATGGAGAGTTCTGTAATAAATATATGTATACTATTACATATATAAAATGTACATTTACTAATAAAATCAGAAATATTTAAAGTATTCAACATTTGTTTTATCTTTTTCTTCTTCCTGTGGTAAAGAAAAAAAGATAGGCTAATAAAACCTCAAAGCGGGCCATAGGCTGGCTTTGGGGTATACAAATACAAAAAGAAGTGAAATCTAATCCAAAACAGCCAAGCTGTAAAAAAAGAGTGCGGCCCCCAAAAAGGCTATGGTGAAAAAAGATGTGAAATCCAAGGTGGCGGCCAAGAAATGGCTGTGATGGTAGGTTAATGGTAAAAAATTTAATAATGACAATTCAGGTGAATTTTGTGCCAAGACCAAGCGGCACCAAAATTCACCTGAATTGTTGTTATTAAATTTTTATCATTAACCTACCATCACAGCCATTTCTTGGCTGCCACCTTGGATTTCACATCTTTTTTCACCATAACCTTTTTGTGGGGCGCACTGTTTTTTTACAGCTTGGCTGTTTTGGATTAGATATATGTATTGTATATATATAATTTGTACATTTACTGATAAAATCAGAAATAGTTAAAGTATTTAAAATCTTCATCTTTTTCTTCTTGCTGTGGTAAAAGCTAAGTTAGAAAAGCCCCAAAGCCAGCCATAGGCCGGCTTTGGGGTATACAAATACAAAAAGAAGTGAAATCTAATCCAATACAGCCAAGCTGTAAAAAAAAGAGTGTGGCCTTCAGAAAGGCTATGGTGAAAAAAGATGTGAAATCCAAGGTGGCGGCCAAGAAATGGCTGTGATGGTAGGTTAATGGTAAAAATTTTAATAACAACAATTCAGGTGAATTTTGGTGCCGCTTGGTCTTAGCACAAAATTCACCTGAATTGTCGTTATTAAAATTTTTACCATTAACCTACCATCACAGCCATTTCTTGACCGCCACCTTTGGATTTCACATCTTTTTTCACTATAGCCTTTTTGAGGGCCACATCAAGACACACAGTAGTGTGTTGTGTGGCCCAAGAAGCTGCCGTGCAACACCTGTGAGTATATTGACAGGAAGAAGAAAACACAATTTTTGCACCTCCGTAGCTCTGTGCTGCCTTATCGATACAAGACGATTTTTGCTGTGGACACGCCCGCCAACTTCAGTACACCACGTACCAAATTTGAGTGAAATCGCTTCAACCATTCCCGAGATATGCGACTTCAAATATTGGCTTAGTTTCTTGGTTTTTTTTCCTCCTTCTTTTTCTTCGGTGTTTTGTAACCTTATAAAATCTGCCATAAAACACGAACTCCATATCCGATTGACTTGAAATTTAGCAAACAGAAGGGGGCGTAAAGGCACATCTTAGTGTCAAGTTTGGCTGGAATACAATAAACAGGCAAAGAGTTATTAGCAATTATTGACGAAAAATAACACCAATATGTTGTCACGCCTACAGGGTAAACCGCGTATGGGAAGAAGCTGAAAATCGGTGGGTGAATAGGTTAACTATTGAACCTCAAACCTTTTGTAGTTTGAAAGAAATCGAACTAAAAAATAGGAAGATACAACGAAAAAAACCAACAGTGTGTAACAATTATGCAATCGAGATTAGCTAATAAAAAAAAAAACGACTGTTTGCCACGCCTACTAGATAAACCGCTTGGGGTAATGCTTTGAAAATCGTTGTACAGATGGAGTAATCAACTTAGAAAGGCTCATCAATGTTGTAGAAGAATCAGACTTAAAGCCACGGAGTTATAACACGAAATCCAACTTGGTGTAGCAAGTGCGAGATCGAGATACTCTAATAGAGCAGTCATCCTAATAGAGCAGTCACCCTGAAGAGCATTCAAGAGATCAGCTAGAAACAAGTAACTTGTATAGAGATCAGCTACAAACAATCCACCCTGTAGAGAGATCAGCTAGAAGAAGTTACCTTGTAGGGAGTTCAACTACGGAAAGAGATAGTTCAGCTAGAAGAAATCACCTTGTAGAGAGTTCAGTTACAAGCTAGTGACCTTGTAGAGACATCAGCTAGAAGAAGTTACCGTGTAGAGAGTACAGCTACAAAGAAACCATTCTTTTAAGAGCTCAGCTGCAAATAAATAACCTGTACAGAATTTAGCTACAAACAAATCACCCTGTAGAGAGATCAGCTAGAAAAAGTTACCTTGTAGAGAGTTCAGTTACAAAGAAACCACCATGTAGAGAATTCAGCTACAAACTAGTGAACCTGTAAAGACATCAGCTAGAAGAAGTTACCTTGTAGAGAGTTCAGCTACAAAGAAACCATTATTTAAAGAGCTCAGCTGCAAACAAATCACCTATACAGAATTCAGCTACAAACAAATCACCATGTAGAGAGATCAGCTAGAAGAAGTTATCTTGTAGATAGTTCAGCTACAAAGAAACCACCATGTAGAGAGTTCAGCTGCAAAGAAATCACCTGTAGAAAATTCAGCCACAAACAAATTGCCCTTTAGAAAGATCAGTTAGAAGAAGTTACCTTTTAGAGAGCTCAGCTACAAAGAAACCATTCTGTAAAGAGCTCAGCTGCAAACAAATCACCTGTACAGAATTCAGCTACAAACAAACCACCCTGTAGAGAGATCAGCTAGAAGAAGTTACCTTGTAGAGAGTTCAGCTACAAAGGAACCATCATGTAGAGAATTCAGCCGCAAACAAATCACCTGTATAGAGTTCAGCTCCAACAAATCTCCCTGTAGAGAGATCAGCTAGAAGAAGTTACCTTGTAGATCGTTCAGTTACAAACAAATCACCCTGTAGAGAGATCAGCTAGAAGAAGTTACCTTGTACAGAGTTCAGCTACAAAGAAACCACCATGTAGAGAGTTCAGCTGCAAAGAAATCACCCTGTATAAAATTCTGCCACAAACAAATTGCCCTGTAGAAAGATCAGTTAGAAGAAGTTACCTTGTAGAAAGTTCAGCTATAAACAAACCATTCTGTAAAGAGCTCAGCTGCAAACAAATCGCCTGTACAGAATTCAGCTACAAACAAATCACCCTGTAGAGAGATCAGCTAGAAGAAGTTACCTTGTAGATCGTTCAGCTACAAACAATTCACCCTGTAGAGAGAGCATCTAGAAGAAGTCACCTTGTAGAGTGTTCAGTTACAAAGAAACCACCATGGAGATTTCTGTAATCAACATATGTATTATATATATATAATTTGTACATTTACTGATAAAATATTTAAAGTACATCTACTTCATCTTTTCTTCTTCCTGTGGTAAAAAAAGATAGGTTAAAAAAGTCCCAAAGCCGGCCTATACAAATACAAAAAGAAATCTAATCCAAAATAGCCAAGCTGTAAAAAAAGTGTGTGGCCCTCAAAAAGGCTATGGTGAAAAAAGATGTAAAATCCAAGGTGGCAGCCAAGAAATGGCTGTGATGGTAGGTTAATGTTAAAAATGTTAATAACAACAATTCAGGTGAATTTTGTGCCAAGACCAAGCGGCACAAAAATTCACATGAATTGTCGTTATTAAATTTTTTACCATTAACCTACCATCACAGCCATTTCTTGGCCGCCACCTTGGATTTCACATCTTTTTTCACCATAGCCTTTTTGAGGGCCGCACACTTTTTTTACAGCTTAGCTATTTTGGATTAGATAGGGTTATCTGTTTGTAATTGAACTCTCTACAAGATGGTTTCTTTGTAGCTGCTCTGTCTATGGGGTGACTTGTTTCTAGCTGATCTCTTTACAGGGTGAACTTGTTTCTGGCTGAGCTATCTACAGGTGATTTGTTTGCAGCTGAACTCTCTACAAGGTGATTTCTTCTAGCTGATCTCTCTACAGGGTGATCTGTTCATAGCTGAACTTTCTACAGGGTGATTTGTTTGCAGCTGAACTCTTTATATGATGGTTTCTTTGTAGCTGAGCTCTGTACAAGGGAACTTCTTTTAGCTGATCTCTCTATAGGGTGACTTGTTTGTAGCTGAAATATCTGCAGGGTGATTTGTGTGTAGTTGAATTCTCTACAAGGTGATCCTTCTAGCTGATCTCTCTGCAGGATGACTTTTTCTAGCTGAACTCTCTACAGGGTGATCTGTTCATAGCTGCACTCTCTACAGGGTGATCTGTTTGCAGCTGAACTCTCTACATGGTGGTTCCTTTGTAACTAAACTCTCTATAAGGTGATGTCTTGTAGCTGATCTCTCTACTGGATGACTAATTCTTTCTAGCTGATCTCTCTATAGAGTTATAACTTTTTCTATAGAGTTATAACATGTTTGTATAGCTGAACTCTTTACAGAGTGGTTTTTTGATTAGTTGCTGAACTCTCTAGCTACACGGTGACTTGTTTGTACTACAGAGTGACTTGTTTGTAGCTGAAGTCTCTACAGAGTGACTTACTTGTAGCTGAACATTGCATAAAGTAACTTGTTTGTAGCTGACACAGGAAAAATGTGGCATTTCCTGTAGCAGGATATGTGCAGGAAATTTACAGGACAAGTGACATTTCCAGCACATATCCGGGAGATGGAAATGTTCAGGAAATTTGCAAATTTCCTGTACATTTCCTACTACATGATAGGGCACAATTTCCTGCAGATTTCCTGCACTGGACATATGAAATTTCCTACAGATTTCTTCTATAAGGTATTTATGAAATTTCCAATACATTTCCTCTATACAATATCTATGGAATTTCCTATAGATTTCCCTATACAATATCTATGAAATTTCCTGTAGATTTCCCCTATACAATATCTATGAAATTTCCTATAGATTTCCCCTATACAATATCTATGAAATTTCCTACAGATTTCCCTTATACAATATCTATGACATTTCCAACAGATTTCTTCTATACAGTATTAATGAAATTTCAAATACATTTCTTGTACAGTATCAATGAAACTTATAGATGTGGTAAAAACCGTAAACAATAATATCTACATGGTATTACATTATATACATGTACACAGTTACAAGGGTATAGTATTTATTTATTGTTCTTTCCTTATTGAAATAGCCAATTCCTGCCATCATAACTTGTTTCAGTTGTGAGTTATGATTGAATAATTAAGGACCTTCAAATTACATGTACAGTAGACTTCATAAAAAACTTTACGTATCGTTATCGTATTCGCATCGTTATCGTATTCATAATAGGTAGTAAATTAGTGTTAAGCAATGCGTAATTTATAGTAATAGTATTAAGTGATACGTAACATAATTACGATTTATATGTAAGGAGTTTACGGCAAGATCTCAGTAGCAGAATTCACCATTTTCGCTTAATCTACTGCAAAATCCATAGCCAATCTTTGTTACCGCCCTTCTTGTTACTGTCAAGAACACTCATTTCTTCATCGCTGCAAAGCATGTCAATTGTCACACGCCTTCGCCCTTATCACTGAGGTCTATTCTGACTGGTCCGCTCATTTTCGTCACTGTATCAGCCAGCTCAGCTGCAGAAGCCTTTTATCCATTGCCACTCCCTCGTCATTGTTCTCCTGAAGTGCACAAGTAGCCAACCGTCTTCTACAGTTAGCATCACAGAAATCCATTGTTCCTTTTGTATGAATACCTTAAGCAATGAATCAAGGTAAATAATATTGTTTATTATGATGATTATTGTTATTAGTATTATTGTGCGAATTTACTAGTTGGTAACTCTATGTGGGTGGAGCTTTTAAATCTCCTACTAGGTAGCTACGTGCAACATTAATGCATACACTTATTACTATCACTATGACAATGAACATTTTTTTAATGTGTGGTGCACGCCCTTTTCAGCTGCATGGCTTTACTTGATCGATCCATCTTGGGGAATGATCATTCCTGCAAGGAAAGAAACAACATGCATGGATTAGCATAAGATCCACAGTCACATACGAGCCTTAGTATGGTGTGAGCAGTAAAATTTTCTAATAAAAGGGCATGACACCCATTTTGCTCACTAATATTCATCCCAAACGAACACTCTTGAGCAAAATGGGTGCCACACCCCTAAATTAGATAGTTTTTATCGCTTGAATTGACATTGCATTGGTGCAGTACGGTATAATATTATGCAACATACGTGTAATAGCTCGTGACACGATTCGTAATTAATAGTAATTTGACTTCCGTAATATGCATCGTGATACGATAGTAATACGGTCTGAAACGTAAAGTTTTTTTATGAAGTCTACTGTATATGCCTATATTGCTATTGTACAAATCAAATTTATTGCAGTTACAGCTGTCTAATTAGCGCTATAATTCATCGTAAAATACTGGAGTCTACTCCTTTGTTAGTAGAGAAGCAATAAACGGGAATTTGAGGATTGTGTGAAAAAGAATAGTTTTGCTCAGCCAGTCACTTACTCTATGTTGTTGTTATAGTATCTTAATTAGTGCTATCATTATCTTGACTTCATACATGTGTAATAGGCTAGCTACATTTACTTAATAGTGTATGAGTAAGTTCTACATAAGTTCATCTACACATGTATTATCATAATAGATTTAGTTCCATGTCCTTATGATGGTGATCATCGTTGTGATAGTAACCATTGTATTAGATCAACTAATCTTTGTGATGGAAGTAACAATTGTGCAGATGGTTCAGATGAAGCAAATTGTGATGGTATGTTATCTGTGTTACATATGTACGTGTATAGTACAAGTGAATAAAATTATAATTTAGCAGCATGAGCACGCATGCAGTTTGTTGTAAAGTATACAAAGGCCTAATCCTGATGAACACTATAATTAATTCTAGGACACTGACATATTTTTCTACTCAGTCCACAGCTAGATAATTATAGATATTGCCATTTTTGGAATAAATAAGGTATACATGGGTACTCAAGTTCAAGACATGACAGTGCTAACGATGCAGTATGTAGTGTGGTCAAGTCACTGTTATTATAGTGAATACCTGGGAGTACTTATATCAGTGTTAAACCGTCATTATCAAGTTGTGTTTTGATGTCCTGTGTCTCCTTGCTCACTGTATAAACCTACAATCAAACTTTTTGTATGCTCCTATCATTGTGCGTACGTTTGAACTATTAGCACAGCAACTCCTTGTCGTTATTCTTACGTTGTTTCTGGTGTCCACTATCGAAATTCACAAAGCCCAATATAAAGACACTCGTGAAACATGCCAGCAGTTTCTCACATGTGTAGGTGATTAACCCACATGGCCTATATTAGTTATACCACGGGCAATAGTGCTTTGCCTGATATATACACACTTATGCCCGTAGTATAGCTACTGGATTACGGGCTGTAAAACCTAGATAATTACCGTCTGGTGAAGGGTAGTTATCACAAATTTTCCAGACACCACATGATGGTGCAACCTTTCTGTTTCCCCTCCTCAAGTATCCGTGATGCAGCATTATACATTGGCAGTATGCAGCTTTCCTGTAGTGTGATGGAGAAACTTCTATTTTATCACCCATATAGTCACTTCTATTGATATGCCAACAGCCTATTTGGGAAAGTGTAACTTCAGTCGTAGTTGTACATGGTCTCATCTTGCAACAGACATGTTCCTCTGCTTTCTCCATGTGACTGCATTTACCACACTTACACCATGTTGGAATTTCTTGGGGTGGTCTGCCATTATCATGACCATTGCCACCACCATCATCATCATTAGAATTATTGCTCCTTTGCAACATACACTTAGCCAATGCAACTCCACCTCAATGAGAAGCTCTATTAGTAGTTGCTCTGTTCATTGTCAAGCGATTGCACGAATGTCTACATTAATAACAATGTGCTTCCATTTATTAGTTTACAGAATATGCATTATTATCTTCACATCCTCTCTGTTGGCTCGTATCATTTCTTTAATGTCCCTTCTGCTAGTGGCTTTTCTTACAAGGCCCAGATTTAGATCTACATTTGCACTATTGTGCAAAATTGGCCCTTTCACTTGCATGGGCATCGCTGTGTTCTCTGACACGTGGACTTGCAATGACGAAACTACACCGCATGATAGAATAAATCAGTATAAGAACACACTAGCGTAAAATACCTGGTCTTCTTCGTCACTTTCTAGGTTGCTTGCTTCATGATTAACACACTCTACCTGCTCTGCTCCCAGCACGTGTCGGTGAAACACTCAGCCATTACTAAGTCCACGGTGCATGTACACGTGAATTACGTATGTTATCCATAACAAATACGTAACCATCAGTGTTTACAGAAGTTGAGTGACTTCTATCATTGCATTGTCCCTTTAATTGTTCGCTAGTATATCTGCAGGTGTAGGCAACCTCCTTCGTTTCCCTACTTTTTTCTATAATCCCTAATTGAACTTTCCTTTACTTGTATTTTATATATTTATTATATATTTATTTATTTATTGTTTGCTTTATAGCATACATACAACAGGATATGTACAATATAATCACAAGTAGTCGTTAAGATCTAATATAAAGTAAAGGTCCACAGAAAATAAACTACAGGTGTTTACTTAAACAATCATAACTTATGAATGCAGTCCTCTACCAAGATGTAACTTATGCCATAGGAATCTCCATGAATAGGCAAATCCATTTCTGGGTAAGGTTTGTCTTCCAGGTCCTTCCTACGACCAGGACAAAGGTGAAAATGTGAGACAAAAACAATAGTGAACATCTTTTCCAATGCAAAGTAAACTGCTCATACAGTATATTTTGTCTCCTTGGGAGTACTGGTACAACACAAAACTTTTGAAACTCTTCTTGCTTTGGGAAGCATAATGCTACCAAGAGTTTTGGTCTTAATACCTTCCTTTATTGTGAAGCAAGCGCTCAAAAAGTTTACAGAATTTTTTGATTTTGTAAATACTTCACACATTGCATTCTATTATGGAAGGTGGAGATGGGGGGCCATGGCCCCCCACTTTTATGGGATACTGCTTGCAAGAAAAGATCGAGATACTCTAATAGAATAGTTAGGATCTAGATACTCTATTAAATAGAGCAGTAACAGTATTCAGAGAAGCAGTGTAGCAGTGTAGCAAATTATTTAGCTACGTATGTGTACTTATAAATAAGGAGATAGAATTGGTGGAGAGCAGCTTCTATCAGCAGGTAGTTCCTTTTATTTTGGTCTTCAGCTCAGGGGTGGATCCAGGGGAGTTCAAAGGGTTCCATGGTATCCCCCTTTGGAAAGAGCCTTTCTTACTCGAGATACTCTAATAGAGCAGTCAAATGTAGATACTCTAATAGAGCAGTCAAAGTAGTCTTTTGAGGAGCAGTGTAGCAAGCTATGTATCTAGTGATAAATAAAGAAATATAGTTGGTGAGGGCATCTATGGTGAGGGGCAGCTATTGTCAGTAGGTGATGACCCTTTTTTCTTTTTTTTGGTTTTCAACTTACAGCTAGGCTGAAGGCACAATTCCAGAGTGGAACCCATCCTTTTTAAAAGTCTAGATCTGCCCCTGCAACTTACAGCTGGCCTGGCCCCCTCATTCTTTGGCCTGCTCCACTGCCCCTGCATTTACTGTAAAATTAGGCTTGCGCAAACATACATATGAGATTCTTGCAAATCTGGTCACTATTAATAACACACTTCTCGTAAAAAACTTTTTTGTCAATTATTTTTTGTAGTATTTTTTATCAACAACAGGCCTCCTTTTAGTCCATGGACTGATGATATAAACTCCATAATTATTCAGTTGTGGTAAATGATTAATATAACAACATTACAGTACACCTGTACATGAACTATTGATATAATATACTGTTAAATGTGTTTTTATCATTATGTCGCATTTATTATACGTACTTTCACAGATTACACATGTCTATACAATGGTGATATAAAATGTAATGGAAGATGTTACAGATCTGATGTATTTTGTCATGGATATCAGAAGTGCTATGCCAGTGAAATAACTAATTGCAGTAAGCACTACTCACATAAATCATTCATGTATGTACAGTTACACGAACAGAAAAAAATCTAGAAAGCAGCTTATGTGTATAGAGAGCCAGGGCTATAATCTTAGCAATTGCGTTAAACAGCAGTGTCACCTTAAACTCATTGCACACTGCAATAAAACTAATATTTATCTCAAGACCATGATTCTTGTAGCATCAAAGCTTTGGCTTGTAAATCAGCTAGTTAACCAAAGCCCTGTGAAATTCATACAGACTTTTTGTTGTCTAGAGGATAAAACCAATGAGCTGTTAAAGTTTCAACATTAGCTTAAGCAATCGATTATCAGATTGACTCAATAAAGTAATGGAAATGGGTATTTCAAATACGTATGAGTGTTATACTAAAGAAACTAACATCATTCTGTGTTTTATTAACTGGCAAACACATGACTGACATTGACGTCAGAATTGGTTTGTTTTAATTACATCTGATAATTGTGATAAGGTTGGTTAATAAAACTATGACTAGTCAGTAAGTGTAACTGCTTTATCATAGTGTTTTGAAGGCTGTCGTCAGTCTATGGCAATGGTTGTTAGAGCATCACCAGAAACAGTAGCATTTAGATTTTGAACACTGCTCCAACCTTTGCTGCCAAAGAATATTTAGAGAAGACAACATAGACTGCAAACAAAACCAGCACCTCCAGCTGTCAACACTGACATTTGTGGTAAAAAGAATAAACAATGGACAGACAAGGATATGGAGACTGCAATGAAGGCAGTGACTGATGAGAACAGCCCTACTTTACAAGTTGCTAAGAAACATGGTATCCCAAAATCCACTTTGCATGACAGAATTTCAGGGAAAATAAGCCATGGTGACAAACCAGGGCCCAAGCCGTTGCTGTCAGCAGTTGAAGATGGCGAGTTTGCAAAGGGAAAAACAATCCACTCAAAAACAGCCAAGCTGTAAAAAAAGAGTGCGGCCCTCAAAAACCTGGGTGAAAAAAGTTGTGAAATCAAAAGTGGCAGCCAAGAAATGGCTGCAACGATGTTAATGCTAATAAATTTTAACAATGCACACAGCCATTATTAAAATTTTTAGCATTAACATCATTGCAGCCATTTCTTGGCTGCCACCTTTGATTTCACAACTTTTTTCACCCAGGCGTTTGAGGGCTGCACTCTTTTTTTATGGCTTGGCTGTTTTTGAGTGGATTTCACTTCTTTTTGTATTTTCAAAAACCAAATCCTGCACCTTTTTACTGGGATATGATTTCCAGGCTGTTGTATCACAAGTTTTGCTAGCATATAGCACTTATTATGATGATTATGATGATTATTATGATTATGATTGGTGTGAGTCGGTTATATTAATCTGCTCGCAGACTGCCTGGGGGGCGAAACTAAGCGAATACTACAAATATACCACTGATTGACACAAAAATGGCTCTGATTTGATGAAATAGCTACAGTACTAGATTGAACCTCAAAGTGTTGTAACAATAGTATGGTGCTAATGCTCTAATAGAGTGCACGTTTTTGCTTTGGCTGAAATCATCTAATAGAACAGCACATAGAATATTCTAGAACAATCTAGATTTTCTATTGGTAGATTGGTTTTACTTCTTAAACTAGAATTTTCATTTATAAGGTAGAAATTAAGTGAAGTGATCAGCCGAGATAGCAGTGGTTCAGTGTTTAAGGATGCAGGCATTAGGTATCTCTGGAGGTCCTTGGTTTGAACTCTGGTCCTGATGAGTTCATTTTTTTCGACATTTTTATGCACCTTCCCCCCCCCCCCCCCCAGTGACTGCTCTATAGAGTATCTCGATCCCGCGATTTTACACTTGCTCGGTTTTTGCTTTATAACTTTGTAGCTGTAAGTCTGTTGCTGTTCTAACCACCACAAGGCACTCCTACGATGATCAGCCTATGTACACACGAATTTTCAAGTTATTCCTCTACTCGGTTTACCCTGTACCGTGACAAAAGTTTCATATTTTTTTACATGAATAAACGCTCATAACTCCTTGGATATGTATCAGATTCATAGCAATCTTGGTATGCAAGTGTGCCTTTATACACTCTTTACTTTTGCCAAATATCGATACAATGGAGTTACAAGTTTGCGTTTTATAGCAATTTTTGCAAAGTGTGTGAAAAGAAATCAAAGCCCTCGTAGCCTTCCTACGGTGAAGAAAAAAAAGCAAAGAAATTAAAACGAAACATTGGCTACGCATATCTCAGAAACGGCTAGGGAGATTTCCTTCAAATTTGGTATGTGGCGTGGCCTACCTGGTGAACACCTCTATAGTGAAACTAGTTCCGATCGGATAAAGGATCATGGAGCTACAAAGGTGTGAAAATTGCATTTTCTTTCTTCCTGTAATTATACTGACAGTGTGGCGCACCGGCTTCTTGGGCCGCACGACACACTACCATGTGTCTTGATACACCGGAAGTATCACATGGATGGTTTCAAAGCTTTTTGCAATGGAAGCCACAACTATCATACTGTAGGGGCGATCCCACAGCAAATGTAAGAATGAACTGCTTGAACCAAGAAATTATAGCTGACTATTTTGCCTTGTTGAAAGATGTGCTCACAGAAAATGGACTGCTCAATTCACCAGGAAGAATTTACAATGTGGATGAAACAGGCATAGCCTTAGATGGCCATGCTCCTGCTCCTAAAGTAGTTGCCAAATGAGGACAAAAAAGGTGAGATACAGAACCAGTCAAATCATCGTGGTTGTTTGTGTCAGTGCTAGTGGCCAATGCATTCCACCTTTCGTGATATTTGATGCAAAGTGGCTAAACATGGAATGGAGGAAAGATGAAGTGGTTGGGACTGTATATGGATTAAGCACTAAAGGTTGGGTGGATTCAGAACTTTTCAGAGGCTGGCTTGTTGAGAATTTCCTTATTCATGCTATTGGTGCTCGACCCATTCTCTTGCTTCTGGATGGGTATAGTTCCCACTAGCTAATAGAATATGCTAACTGCTTGCCACCACACACCACACATGAGAGTTAGCCTCTAAATGCGAGTGTTTTCCAATCACTCAAGCAGAATTGGCAGCAGATATGCCATCAATTTACTCAGTTAAATCCTAGTCTGGCTATAACAAAATACCAACTTTCGAGATTGCTCAAAAAAGCTTGGGGTAGCACAAAAATCCAGCCATGATATATTATGCTCTGGGTTTTGAAGATGTGGTGTGTACCTGTTTAACCTGAATGCCATTGATTGTAGTGTCAATGTTGTTAACCCTGCGGCTAGCCTGCAACAGGTGAATACTGTAGTAACAAGTGATCATACTAGCAATGGAGAAATTCAGCAACACATTAGTACCTTATCCAACATATCGCCAGAAACACTGGCACATTACCAGTGAAGGCTTGAAGGAGGGTATGATTTATGTGATGAAAAGTACATGGAATTGCTGAAAGTAAACCACCCAGAGACATTTGCTGACCTATACAAGACAGATGCCGTGAATTCAGCAGATGCCTTTTGTGATATCCTTGTAGCTTCATTAGGCAACCCTGAGTTACCAGCAGATGAAACAGATGTTATCAGCAAGTGAAACAGAGAACAATGAAGGAGAAGGTGAAACAAAAGCCACATTATCAGCAGATGAAACAGAGAACAATGGAGGAGAAGGTGAACTAAGAGCTATGTTAACAGCAGACAGAACAGAGAACACTGTAGTAGAGAGAGATGACAATAATCTCACTTGAGACTGATCTCAGATGCATAATATTATATCAAAGTATTTAGTGTAGTTTGTTCCAGATACTAAGCAGCAGAAAACAGAAACTACTGTATGAATTTCAGGAGCTAGGGACTTGACAAGTGAAAAGTGTGTTTCTATCCTAAAAGACGTGAAGAGCAACGAAAGCAGCAAGAGGAGGAAAAGAAAGGAAGAAAATAGAAAGAGAACAAAGAAAAAAGGCTAAAGAAGATTAGCAGAGTAAAAAAATCTGGCTACAGAAAAGAAGGCCCTATCAGCTACTAAGAAAGCAGATGGGATGAATCAGTAAAATAGGAACAGTGAGAACAAACCACCTCCGGGTAGTGCTAAAAGCCGGAATGGAACGGAATGGAACGGAACCAATTGGGGCGCGCCAAGTAGAAAAATTGTTTGAGACGGATTTTGCATCGTTTTCAACTGCCACACAGTGATTAGAATTGTGCTAGAGTTCATTTCCTTCTACTTATATGCATGCCAGAAATCGCGCTCTCGGTGTTTCTATTTAATGCCTGCCACGTGGCATGTTGCTTTTACCAATCCATCAAATTCTGTTTAATCCTGATGTAGAATTGCTTCCTTATCATTCTAAAAGGTAAACTACTGTAGTATTTTCATGTTGTAGTCGTGTCCAAGTCTTTAGTGACAGCGAGGATGGTTTTCTGAAGTCTGCCAGCATGGGCAATAATTTGAGAGTTAACCACAGTGTATGTTAGTAGCTGTGAATCATATACTTGCAGTGCTTACAAAATAATAGTTTAGCAGGTTAAATGATAGTATTTCAGCGTAGGTGATTGCAAAATGCATTCATGCAGTGGGCATTAAATAGAAACCTCAAGCGAGCGATTTCTAGCATGCTTACAAGTAGAAGAAAACTAATTTCAGCACAATTATGGTCACTATGTAATGGTAAAAAACAGTGTATAATCTGCAAAAACCATTTATTAACTTGGCGTGCGCCCCGTTCCGTTCCATTCCGCTCCGGCTTTTAGCACTACCCACCACCTCCACTTGCAGCAAAGTTTCCAAGAGTCAGTGCTGATGATACAGCAACCTCCTCTGCCCTTTCAGTGTCTGAGAGCTCCTCTGATGTTATGACAAATGAAAGTCATAACAGATGCTGTGTATGTTTTGCACCATTTCAAGGTGACGATGAAGAGGAAGATTGACTGCGATGTGTTAGCAACAGGTGGCTACATGAAGTTTATTGTATATGATAAATATGGCAGAGAGCTCTTCTGTCCACATTGCTCACTGTAGATCAGCTAACTGACTTATTTAATACAGATTATATTGATTTACTAAGTAATTTAATAATCATTTTTAGTGTGCATTTCAAAAAAAAAATCATAACTCGTGTGTTACATACTGCCCAGGCTCAAATTTTGTTAGAATGTTGGTTGTACCTTTATAAATTTATGTTGGACTTTTAGCTCATTTTTGTGGGTTCGGATAAAGCATAACATCCATTGCAATACCAGGTTCCGGTAATTGAAACATGCAAGCCTTATGAGTTTCCGTTAATCGAGACATGGTGATTATTTAGCTGAGACTCTATTCAGCTGTTACTGCTCATGGAAGGCAATGATGGACAGGATATTTGGAGTACTTGAAGATGATGTCAAGTCAAATAATCCTGCTGAGAAAGATACACAAAGGACGATTGAATGTGAAGGTAGCTCTGAGGTAATAAGAGCGTCAAAAATTGATTGCTTATGCTATCTGGTAAGAGCTTTCAGAGTTAAGTATAGTGGTATCAAGAAAAGTAAAAGAATCAATTTGTACAGTGCCTATGTAGGAAATATTACAGATACTTATTTAAACGATCATGATGTTGAATGCAACAGACTACAGAGTTAGGACTTACGTCATTTTATTTACCATGAACTGGGGCCTTCACCAAGGTATAGTTTTGGCCTAAATATACCCATACTGTCGTTGTTCAAGTTTAGAGATGGTGACCATGAAGTTATGTTTTACTACAATTTATTCAAATGCGCAGAACTCATGTTTCCTTATTGGTACAGAAATAAACAAAGATATTCTTACTTTACATGAAGAGGCAAATCCACTGGTACGTATATTAAGTATTTCAATTTGTGTCTTCTTTCACTGTTACTGAAGCAATTAAAAACACACCTTTTAACTAATGTGTTTCAGAATAGCTTTACCGTAAATAGCTTTTTTCATTGTAAAATAATTTTCACATGCAAAACTTTTACGAAAAAAATTTAAGTGAAAATTTTTAAGTAAGATCAAACTACTCTAATAGAACAGTATTCATGTAAATCATATGAAAATATTTTTACACAAAATTTTTATCATAAAATTTTGCTCGAAAATAAAGCAAATTATGGTATCTCAAAAACAGAATTATGCAAATGCGAACAAATCTGGGTTTTGCTTAGTAGGTCACTCATAATTTTGCAACCCATGCAGTTGCGTACACATAACAAGTTGATGATATCTCAGTACTGAGATAGAAAGTCTGCTTTCAGCAACTTGCATTATAAAGCCAATTAAATGTTTAATAAGTGACGGAAATTTCAGCACACCAACATAAAAATGTTAAGAAACAAAAAAAAGCATAGGCAAATTTTAATATGCTCATATCCCATATTTTTAGTAGGGACAGTCACATTTTTAGTAGTGTGTAAGATACTATCAACTTGAGTAAGCATGGTATTTTCAAGAGTATCTATACAATTAAATCTATACACTTGTACTGTATACCATACCATACATACAGTAATTTATAAAGGATATTACTCATGTAGGTTTTCAATCCTGCCCATATGATGTTGACTACCGTTGCCCACTTGATGGGGCCTGCATCAGAAGTTATGAAGTGTGTGATGGTAGATGCACATGTCGTGGCTGTGCTGATGAGGATAACTGCAGTGAGTGTCATTAAATAATAGCAATTTTTACATCTAGTGCATGTAGTAGCACTCAGGGTGTTCACAAACATCTTAAATGTTACGCTACTGTAATCTTAGGGTATTGTAAATACTGTACTTTTATGGGTTCAATTCTCATATAAATCTCACACATAACATTGCACCTACTCACATTGTTTTCTCAAGAATTGAGCTGACTACATAAATGAGTCAAGCTATACTTATGATTTATTATGTGAGCAGATTATGCTTGTGTGAGCTACACTTACACTCAGTGACTCACAAGTCATCTGTGAGAGACCACAAGTCAATGCTAAATTCCTTACATCAAGTCAAGACACACGGTAGTGTGTCATATGGTCCAAGAAGCCAGCACAACACACCGTTAGTATATTGACAGGTAGAAAGAAAACGTGATTTTCACACGTATGTAGCTCCGTGATCTGTTATCTGATTGGAAACATTTTTTTACGGAAGTGCCTGCCAGGTGGGGGAGCCTACTTACAAAACTTAAAGAAAATCATCCTGTGCCATTAACGAGATATGAGTGGCTAAAGTTTTAGAGGTGTTTTCTTCTGCTTGTTTCCTTCATTTTCTACTTCTTTTCGCACACTTTGCAAAATCTGCCATAAAACACAAATGCATACTCCAATCTGGCTAAAAGTTGGCACACTTGAAGAGCTCATTAAAGCAAGTTTTGTGGGTAATCTGATAAACAATCACAGATTTATGAGTTATGACCAATTATTCACTTAAAATAGATTGAATTTCTGTCACACCCACAGGGTAAACCTCTTGAAAAATGAGTTGAAACTTGCTATGTAGAAGGGGTAACCATCGAAGGAGTGCCTTTTTGTGGTTTGAAAGGAATCGAGTTAGAGATGACACAAAACTCAACCAGTGTCACAATTACGCAAACGAGTTTCATGAATTAAAAAAAACTATTAGTTTTCACCCCTACCAGGCAAGCCACTGAGAAGAGTGAGCTGAAAACCAGTGTGTAGATGGAATAATCATCATAGAAAGGCCTTGCAGTAGTACAGAAGCATCTGGAATAAAATCTACTGAGCTATAATACAAAATCTTACTATGTGTAGTAAGTGCATGATCAAGAAACTCAAATACCTGTACTACAGTCACCCTATTAGCATCATTTGTAAGTTACTCTATTAGAGCATTTAGCTATATAACAAGTCACTATGTAGAGACAGATTTCAGCTACGCAACCAGTATAGAGTTCAACTACAAATATCATACTGCAGGTGGAGAGTTCAAAAAAAAGGAAAAAAAAAGAGTTCAGCTAAAACAAGTCGTGAAGTCCCCCAGTTGAGAGTTCAGCTACAAACAAGCCATCCTGTAGAGGGTTTAGCTACAAGCAAGTCACCACGTAGGCAGTTCAGATACAAACAAGTCACCCTGTAACAAATGAGTTACCCATTCATTTACAAACAAAGTTATCAACTAAAGAGTTCAGATACAAACAAATTAACCTGTGGAGAGCTCAGCTACAAATAAGTCACCCTGTAGACAGTTTAGCTCAAAATGTGTAAATGAAAAAGTCACAATTTAGAGGCCTCATTACAAACAGATCAACCTGTGGAGAGTTCAGCTACAAGCAAAACACCTTCTAGAGAGTTCAGCTACAAACCAGATAGCCAGGATTCAGCCACAACCTAATCACTCGGTAGAGAATTCAGCTACATAAATTCACCTGTAGAAAGTTCAGCTACAAAAAAATCACCTTCAGATACAGCAAGCCACTCTGTAAAGTGTTCAACTACCAACAAGTCACTTGTAAGAGATCAGCTCCAACAAATGCAACCCAGTCTGACAAAACCGGGCTTATCACCTATTTAAAAGTATCGAGAAATGCCGGTTTTAAGTATTTAGTGTGTTGTAGCTCGCCAATGGTTGAAGCTTTGTGTACCAAATTTTCACACGTTTTACACCAATTCCTTACCTTCCAGTGCATCCACTGTGCAAGTAGCCAACAACTAAGTTTCCCGCCATTTTAGATAGTTTTTAAACCGAGGTTGACTGTATCAGGTGAGCTGCAAATTGGGTGAGAGGCGGGGGCCCTGGAAGGCGGTCAAAATGGTATTCAAAAACTGAAAAGGAAGGCCAAGGGATGAATTAGGCCAAGTTTTGAGCCGCTGAGGTATCAAAACTGGCTAAAATGAAAGTAAATTCACAGCAGAGGTAGTTATTCAACACCACAGAGCTGTACAGCCACATACAGTCATTCCCAGGCTGACCAGAGCTCCAGTAAGGCCTCACACCACACGTATGGATCGCCACTGGGCTTGGGAAAAGCAGCCAGCAAAACCAGACCACTAAAGTCTAGCTGATTTTAAATGTGGGATTAGATAGTTTATTCATGTAGCTGTGTGTCCTGGGTGAAAAATTGAATATGCTGACATGGGCGATAAGACCGGTTTTCTCAGACTGGGTCACAAATCACCCTAAAAAGAGTCTAGCTACATTGGAAGTCATTCTGTAGGAAAGTTCAGCTACAAACAAGTTACGGTATTTTACCGGTTAATAGCCGCAGGTACTATAACTTTCAGCAAGGAAAATGATGCGGGTACTATGCAAAGGCAGCTATTATCTGAGGGCGGCTACTATGAGCTTGTGTGGCAGCATAGATAATATGTATGGTGGCAGTAGCCTGCGGTGTTTATATGGATTTTCAATGTGTAACCATCCTTTAATACTGTTAATCCACTTGGTTCCTCTCAGAAACACTGTTTCCTGGCTTAAAACAACTTCTTTGCTTAGTTCTCCTTCAAACGTGTGTCATCAACACTTGTATTAGCATATTCAGATATATGCCGTGGCTCTTATCCAAGGATGGCTCTTATGACAGTAATTCAAGGTTGTGCTGCGGCTACTATCTAGAGGTGACTATTATGTGAGCCGCGGCTATTAACCAGTCAAATTCGTTACCTTGCATTTGTAGAGATTTCTGCCACATGCAATACAGTATTGTTTTTATGCATCATTGTAACAAAATACAAAATAATTCGGATGTTGATCTCTTCCTTCTTTCTGCAGTACAGTGAAATAAAGACAGTAAAAGAAGCTCCAAAGCTGGCCACAGGTTGGCTTTGAAGTATATAAATACAAAAAGAAATGATATCTACACAAAACAACCAAGCTGCGAAAAATGAGTGTGGCTCCCAAAAAGCCATGGTGAAAAAAGATGTGAAATCCAGCTAAGAAATGGCTGTGATGGCAGGTTAATGGCAAAAATCTTAACAACAACATTTCAGGTGAATTTGGTGCCAAATACTAGTGAACCATAGAGCAGGCAACACAAATTCACCTAAATTGTCATTATCAATTTTTTTTCCATCGAATTACCATCACAGCCATTTCTTGTCTGCTACCTTGGATCTCACATCTTTATCACCATGGATTTTTTGGGGGGGCTGCACCTTTTTTCACAGCTTGGCTGTTTTGGTATAGATCAAGACACACGGTAGTGTGTCGTGCGGCCCAAGAAGCCGGCGCGCCACACCGTGAGTATATTGACAGGAAGAACGAAAACGTCATTTTCACACCTTTGTATCTCGGTGATCACTTATCTGATTGGAACCAAATTTACTACACAGTTGCCCGCCAGCCAAGGGAGTCTACATTCCAAATTTGAAGGAAATCGCTCCAGCCATTTCCGAGATACGAGCTGCCAAAGTTTCGTTATTTTTTCTTCGTTTTTTTTTCTTCTTCGTCTTTTCGCACACTTGCAAAAATTGCTATAACAAGCAAACGCGTACTCCGATCGCCTTGAAATTTGGCACACAGAAAGGGAGTCCAAAGGCGAATCCTAGCATCAAATTTGGTACAAATCCGATGAATGGTTCAGGAGTTATGACCGATTATTCGCCTAAAACAAGATCGATTTGTTGTCACGCCTACAGGGTAAACCGCTTCATGGAATGAGTTGAAAATTACTATGTAGATGGATTAACCATCGTAGGAGTGCCTTTTGGTGGTTTGAAAGGAATCGAGATAAAGACCACGGAGATATGACACAAAACCCAACCTGTGTCACAATTACGCGATCGATTTTTATGAATAAAAAAGTATTAGTTTTCACGCCTACTAGGCAAACCGCTTAGAGCAATGAGCTCAAAATCGGTGTATAGCTGGAATAATCTTCATAGAAAGTCCTTGCAGTAGTACAGTAGAATCGGATTACAAACCACTGAGTTATGATTCGAAAGCCAACTCCGTGTAGCAAATGCGAGATCGTGATACTCTAATAGAACAGTCACCCTAATAGAGCATTCGGCTAATTTATTTACTCCATTATAGAATTTTATTACATCACAAGTTATTCTGTAGGGAGTTCAGCTGCAAACAGTTAATCTTATAGACAGTTCAGCAAGAAGACAGTCACCATGTGGAGAGTTAAGCAAATATACCACTATAGAGATTCAGAACATTACAAGTCACACTGAAGAAAGTTCAGCTATAAACAAGTCATGCACTGTGTAGAGAATTCAGCTACAATTAAGTCACTCTCTAGAGAATTCAGTTACACAGAATTCAGCTACACACAAGTCACTGTGGAGAGAGTTCAGCTACAAACAAATTACCCTTTAGAGTGATCAGTTACAAACAAAACACTTTGCAGGGTGTTCAACTGCAACAAATAAATTACCTTTAGAGCGATCAGCAATGAACAAATCAACACAAATCTACCTGTAGAGAGATCAGCTAGAAACAAATCACCCTGAAGAGTGTTCAGCTACAAAAAATCACCCTGTAGAGACATCAGCTAGAAACTAGACACAATGTAAGGAGTTCAGCTACAAGCAATCACCCTGTAGAGAGTTCAGCTAAAACAAATCAACCTGCAGAGAGATCAGCTACAAACAAATCACCTTATAGAGAGTTCAGCTACAAACAGATTACCTGTAGAGAGATCGGCTACAAACAAATCAACCTGCAGAGAGATCAGCTATATACACACAAATCAACTTTTACAGAGATCAACTACAAACAAATCACCCTGTAGAGAGATCAGCTAGAAACTACACACAATGTAAAGAGTTCAGCTACAAACAAATCACCCTGTAGAGAGATCAGCTACAAACTAGACACAAAGTAAGGAGTTCAGCTACAAGCAAATTACCCTGTAGAGAGTTCATCTACAAACAAATCAACCTGTAGAGCAATCAGCTAGAAACAAATCACCCTGAAGAGAGGTCAGCTACAAAAAATCACCCTGTAGAGAGATCAGCTAGAAACAAATCACCCTGAAGAGAGGTCAGCTACAAAAAAAATCACCCTGTAGAGAGATCAGCTACAAACAAATTGCCCTGTAGAGAGATCGGCTACAAACAAATCAACCTGCAGAGAGATCAGCTACACACAAATCAACTTGTAGAGAGTTCAGCTACAAACAAATTACCCTGTAGAGAGATCGGCTACAAACAAATCAGCCTGTAGAGAGTTCAGCTAAAACAAATCAACCTGCAGAGAGATCAACTACAAACAAATCACCTTATAGAGAGTTCAGCTACAAACAAATTACCCTATAGAGAGATCGGCTACAAACAAATCAACCTGCAGAGAGATCAACTACACACAAATCAACTTGTAGAGAGATCATTTACAAACAAATCACCCTGTAGAGAGATCAGCTAGAAACTACACACAATGTAAGGAGTTCAGCTACAAATAAATCACCTTATAGAGAGTTCAGCTACAAACAAATCACTCTGTAGAGAGATCAGCTAGAAACTGGACACAATGTAAGGAGTTCAGCTACAAGCAAATCACCCGTTAGTGAGTTCACCTTGTACATAGTTCAGCTACAAAAAAATTACCCTGTAGAGAGATCGGCTACAAACAAATCAACCAGTAGAAAGATCAGCTACACACAAATCAACTTGTAGAGAGATCAGCTACAAACAAATCACCCTATAGAGAGATCAGCTAGAAACTAGTCACAGTGTAAGGAGTTCAGCTACAAGTAAATCACCCTGTAGAGAGTTCAGCTAAAACAAATCAACCTGCAGAGAGATCAGCTACAAATAAATCACTTTATAGACAGTTCAGCTACAAATAAATTACCTTGTAGAGAGATCGGCTGCAAATTAATCAACCTGCAGAGAGATCAGCTACACACAAATCAACTTGTAGAGAGATCAGCTACAAACAAATCACCCTGTAGAGAGATCAGCTAGAAACTAGATACAATGCAAGGAGTTCAGCTACAAGCAGAATCACCCTTTAGTGAGTTCAGCTACAAACAAATCAACCTGCAGTGAGATCACCCACAAAAACGCACTTGTACAGAGTTCAGTTACAAACAAATCACCCTGTAGAGAGATCAGGTAGAAGAATTCACCTTGTAGAGAGTTCAGCAACAAAGAAACCACCATGTAGAGAGTTCAGCTGCAAACAAATCACCCAGTAGAAAGATTAGCTAGAAGAAGTTACCATGTACAGAGTTCAGTTACAAAGAAACCATCATATAGAGAGTTCAGCTACAAAGAAATTACCCCGTAGAGAGTTCAGCTAGAAGAAGTCACCTTGTAAAGAGTTTAGCTACAAAGAAACCAACATGTACAGAGTTCAGCTACAAAGAAACCACCTGTACAGAATTCAACTACAAACAAATCACCCTGTATAGAGATCAGCTAGAAGAAGTTACCTTGTAGATAGTTCAGCTACAACAATTCACCCTGTAGAAAGATCAGCTAGAAGAAGTCACCTTGTAGAGTGTTCAGTTACAAAGAAACCATCATGTAGAGAGTTCAGCTGCAAATAAATCACTCTGTAGAGAGTTCAGCTACAAAGAAACCGCCATGTAGAGAGTTCAGCCTCATACAAACCACCTTGTAGAGAATTCAACTACAACAAATCACCCTGTAGAGAATAAGTTACCTTGTAGAGAGTTCGGCTACAAAGAAACCACCATGTAGAGAGTTTAGCTGCAAACAATTCACCTGTAGAGAGTTCAGCTAGAAACAAATCAACCCGTAGAGAGATCAGCTGGACAAAGTCACCTTGTAGAGAGTTCAGCTACAAAGAAACCATCATGTAGAGAGTTCAGCTACATTTCAAGTCACCCAGTAGAGAGATCAGCTGCAAAAAAAATCCTGTGGGGAATAATGAGCATGTAATAAATATATGTATATAATTTGTATAATTACTAATAAAATCAAAAATAATTGAAGTACTAAAATCCTTCTTTAAGTTCTTTTCTTCTTCCTGTAGTAAAGAAAAAAACACATGGGTTAAAAAAGCCCCAAAGCCAGCCATAGGCCGGCTTTGCAGTATACAAATACAAAAAGAAGTGATATCTAATCAAAAACAGCCAACCTGTAAAAAAAGGTGCGGCCCCCATAAAGGCCATGGTGAAAAAAGATGTGAAATCCAAGGTGGCGGCCAAGAAATGGCTGTGATGGTAGGTTAATGGTTACATTTTAATAACGGCAATTCAGGTGAATTTTGTGCCGCTTGGTCTTGGCACCAAATTCACCTGAATTGTTGTTATTAAAATGTAACCATTAACCTACCATCACAGCCATTTCTTGGCCGCCACCTTGGATTTCACATCTTTTTTCACCATGGCCTTTATGGGGGCCGCACCTTTTTTTACAGCTTGGCTGTTTTTGATTAGATATAATTACACAAGATTCATTTGTATGCAAATATTTTTTTAAAATGCATAAGTTTGTATCCACACAAAAACAGCCAAGCTGTGAAAAAATGGTTGTTTCACCTGGGTGAAAAAAGTTGTAAATCAAAAGTGGTGACTGCTCTATTAGAGTATCTAGATCATGCAATTTCATACTTGTTTGATTTTTGCTTTATAACTTTGTAGCTGTAACTCTATTACTATTCAAACCATCAAAAGGCACTGCTATGATGATCAGCCTATGTACATACCAGTTTTCAAGCTATTCCCATACTTTATTTACCATGTAACCATGACAAAAGTTTAATCTTTTCTTACACAAATAACCATAATTTCTTGGATATTCATCAGATTCACAGCAAACTTGGTATGTGAATTTACTTTTGCACATTCTTCAATTGTGAAAAGGGTGAAGTTGAATGGCAGTTTATGTTTTATAGCAATTTTTGCAAAGTGTATGAAAATAAATCAAAGCCTTTGTAGCCCCTGTCCAGCAAAAAATATAAAAAATTAAATCACAATTTGAACACCCATATCTCGCAAATGGCTGTTGTGAATTTAGTAAAATTTGCTATGTGGCCTACCCTACTTGGTGGACAGCTATAGTGAAAAATGGTGTGCTTTGGAGAAGGGACCCATGAAGCTATGCATGCGTGAAAAAGCTGTTTTCTTTCTTCCTGTCAATATACTTATGGGATGGCATGCCAGCTTTCATGGCTGCATAACAGTGTGGTATGCTGACTTTCTTGGCCATTCGCCACACTACTATGTACTGTGTGTCTTGATACATAGTAGCAGCAAAAAGTAGCTACAGTAGTTCAGTGTCCATGGTTCAATTATAGCTAAATAGCTAGTTTAGAATTTCCTTGCACTCAAACACATCCCTTGCAGTATTTCTTACTCTAGTCTACATTTATGTTGTGGAGAATGTCATGCAAATGGTATGTAATTACAATGTGAGTATAATTTGCCAGGAAGCTTGAGAGTATAAATCACTGGACACTTGCAATATTTTCAGATGTTGGGTGGGAGTATTCGAATTGCTAGTGCCAGATGTGCAAGTGTAAGATCAAATTTGAGTGCTATTGTATATAATTTATGTATTATTCCCATTCAAAAACAGCTTAGAAGTACAAAAGGTGTGCCTACAATATTATAAGTAACTGGAGCTGCACCTGGTGCAATGGTATTACAACTACGTAATCATATAATATATGTATTTCCATTGACTTCTTACAAGTAGAAGGAAAATTAGGAACTAATTTTGTGATCAGTTAAGCAAAAACTGGTCTAATTAGTATATTCCTTGGATTCCATTTTTTTCTTCTCTGTTATCTATAGTAACAAAGGAGTGGACAGCCAAATTTTCACCCTTTAGTGATGAATAGCTAGTCTTGGAGTCATGGTGCTAGACAGTTGGAACAGGAATAATTTGATTTGTACAGCAATAATACGACAAAAAATTTCTGGTATATATTTAATCGATCATAACTCACTCCTGAAACAAGCTACATGGTAATGTTGCATTTGAACAGTACAATATGCTCCTTCATGCACAGACAGGAGAAATTATTGTTTGGACAATGGACACATTACTTTATACAACTGCTATACAGGGCAGGTGCTCTTTAAATTAGTACAACAATTTAACTTTTTAATTAATCTTACCAGTTTATCTTAGATAAGAGCCTTGATTTGGCAAGCCAGCAAATGTATCACACTGTGCTAGTTCATTTGCTCAGGTACTAGTTTTCTCTTGTCCTGGAGAAACACTTGACTTGGTACGTATGTGGTATGTGGTGGGTCCCACTGTTTTGTCATCTTCTGCTGTTTTGGTAAAGTTTCAATTCACTTGGAGCCTTGCTTAGAGCAATGACTTCATAACTTTATAAGTGTGCATTAAAAATTACTCAAGGCCCACAGGTTTAATTGATCTTGCAGTCTTAATGAACGTCTGTTTGAAATCCTTGTAGGATGTATTACTGTACTTAGCAAATCATGTGTACACAATGTGATAATGTGCATTTTTAGCATACTGCAGCTGCACATAGCCACTTGTATTACTTATTTATTTTTTGTTTTAGCTTCCCTCAATTGTGGATTACTCTCAAGTTATTATGTTTGGTGTCCACGTTACAATTACTGTGATGACATTTATTATGCTTACTGTTACAGTAGATGTGGATACAATAATAACAGCTTCTATCGTTGCTGTAAGTCAATATGCTTAAATAAAAATCATGTATACCTTACGTACATATGATTACTTGTACTCCTAATCTTTACATGTATGTATGTGCATACTTATCAAAACTGACAGTAGTAGTGTGTAAAACAAGAATAAAATTAAAGTATATATGCAGTAAAAATTACGTATACATGTACATAAAACAATAGTTGCATACAGTTATACAGTAATCAGTCTATACGTGACCTGGTCTGCGAAAAGGGGTCTTATAGCCTTTTCAATTCCATGTACTTGGCAACCTGCAATTTGAGTTGTGAATGTGGTATCACCTTGACATTTAGCCCCCTTATATCCCTAACATAGTAATATGGCTTAGTATAATTATGAAAGTGGTAGGTTGAAACATGAGGAGTTATGATTAGTCAAACTTGGCAATTTGGAAAGGCTATAAGACCGCTTTTCACAGACTTGGTCACATATACGTATCAAAATGTGTGACAGGCTGTATTATTTTTCTAAGTAGAATAGCATTAAATACTGGAAGAAAAGAAAATACATACGTAGGTTTAGCTAAGTATATAGCAAGAAGAGATTGCCAAAGGTCAAAGAACAAGTACAGATTATGCTATGGTACTACCAGACCACAAATATCATTTATACAGTATTTTAGTATACAGTATTCATTTAACAATGTTGCTTTCATGACTATTATATAACCAATGTGTTTATACCTTATACCAGTACAGCTACCATATATCATGACAAACAGTATTATACAAGCTGCCAAAGTTCTAGGTTTTTTCTACCACAACTTTTTTCGCACACCCTTTGCAAAATATGTCATAAAATACAAATGCATACTATGATTAAGCTAAAAGTTTGGCACATTTAAAGAGGTTATGAAAGTAAATCTCAGTACCAATTTTGGTGGAAATCCAATCACGATGCATGGAGTTATGACCAATTATTTACGTAAAATAAGATGACATCTCTGTAATGCCTACAGTATAAACCACCTTGTGGGATCAGTTGAAAATTGATTTATAGTTAGATTAACCATCATAGGAGTGCCTTTTGGTTGTAGGAAAGAAATCTAGACTAAGATACCATGCAAAAGCGTAAGGGTGCAGCAATGATGCAGTTGCATTTGGCATGCTTTGAAAAAAAATTGTTATGAGCAACACTCAAAAAAGTTAGCCTAATATGCTGAACGTTATGCTTTCAAAATCAAGATTATGCTCTAGAGTTGGCTGTTTTATTAGAGTATATCAGTCTTTCCTAAATGCTGTATTAGAGCATGTGACTGCTCTATTGGGGTAACTTGATCTTATTTCAGCAAAATCTGAATAATCAGCCAAGAAACAATAAAAGAATTATAATTTTGATATGAAACATGGTAATAAGCTGTAGTATGTTCGGTTTTGCTGTATTTTTTGATGCATGCATTGCGCATATAATTATTATCTTGAAATCATCCTATTATGCTGGCATAATTGACACAAGTATAATCGCATTTTGTTAAGGTGGCGGTAAAGTAATGACACGTACAAGAAGCCATGCCAAATACATATGACATAACACAAACATACTACACAATTTGTGGTAAATCAAGTGGGGGTTAATTATGTGCTACACTATAATAGACTTACCAAGCGCAAAAGCAGCACAAGTAACAGGTGAGTTGTTAGCTAAACAACAAGGAGATGCTGTTACACAGTTCAGGTGGAATGCCTTAACAACAAATTAGCAACCTTGACAACATGAAAACAAGTGCCACTAGTAATAATTATTATTTGTTTTGACTCATCTAACAGCCTGTTACAAACATGGGCTTTTCTCTGTAGGTATGGGTTGAACAGCCACGCAACTTTGTAGGAATGGTAACCAATAGTGTCTGAATAATTGTACATTATCAGTATATCAGATATCCATTATATGGCTTCTTCACTTGGTGCAAATGGTGGAACAAGGCTCTCATCTGCTTGTAAACACCATATATTTCAACTTGTAAATTGCTTCCACTTATTGATATGTAAGATGATTCTTGTAATGGTATGCTTTCATCATGTGAAGTATTGGAGCTAAAACTTGAGGCTATTGAGAGATAACTTGTCTTCTGTGGTCCACTAAGTACCACCGATTTCTTTCCTTTGAGAGCAGTTCTACGCTTTATACTCATTACGAATGATAGATTCCTGTATGTGTAGTTTATTTGCATGCAAAATTAAGTACTAGGTTTCAATATGTCTTAAAATTGAGACCACGTTGTGACACAGTAGATTGTTGTCAAGAATATGCGTCGTTGCTTTTGCGCCACATTAATAAAATTTTAGTTGCCACACCTACTAGGTAAACTGCTTATAAGAACGAGCTGAAAATTTATTTAAAGGTGGATTAATCATACCCTTTCAGTGGTTCAGAAGAACTCACAATGTGTGACCATCTCAGCAAAAACCCGTCTAGTTCGCACAACACTGAATTTCTTTTTACTTTCTTAGCTTTATCTGCATTGTCCAAGGAATGGTTTGTCAAAGTTTCAGTAGATTATGGTGAGTAGTTTTGGAATTACAGCACTAGACAGTATGGAGAGCAAAGAAATCAATTTGTACAGTGACTATAGTCACTGTACAAATTACACTCTATTTAGGCTGTTTTGGGTGGGTAATAAATCTCATATACTCCACCTTGTTTTCTAATATACTCCACGCCTTCAGGCACAATATAACATATGCTCAAAATCCGGTTTGTCCAATCGTTGTGCGTTGTTCACGTGCGGCAATTTAACGAGCGTGATTATTTTGTCACGTGAGGACGTATAGTTGCCATGGCGCTAGTATTATCGTAAGAAAACCGGCCACTTTTGCTGAGCCTACAGCAGAAACAGCCGTGGATGAGGTAAGCAATCTGAGTGTAATGTGAAATAGAGTCTAAAGCAGTTATACGGGCACAATGTGGAGTCTATGAAATTTATAAACCCGAAGGCCCTTAATAGCGCCCTTGCTTCGCTCATGCGCTACAGCCTGGGACTTCTGGTTTATAAATTTCATAGACTCCACATTGTGCCCGTATAACTATTATTTAGTCACTGTACAAATTGATTTCCTTGCTCTTTAACTCTGTAGACTAATCCAAACAGAAGTTATTGCTGCGAATGTAAGTGGCTGTAGTTTATGTTTAGTATATATACTAAAAATAAACTACAGGCATTTACATTCACAGCAATAACTTCAGTTTGGATTATATACTAAAAATAAACTACAGGCACTTACATTCACAACAATAACTTCCATTTGGATTAGCCAACAGAGTTGGAATTTGACTTACAATGCTCACTACAGATTGGGAGATTGACCAATGTATAGTTTTAGTCCTGCAATCACTTGTGCAGAGATGTATGAAGGCGGTTTTACTGAAAAAAGATGACAATTTTGTTTATGCCTACTGTATCATAAACAAACGCACGTGAAATGCAAACCTTTGGGCTACAGAAACAAAACAAAGATTTTCAAACTCTCTATTAGTAGGCAAATAAAATGGTGTATAGGCTTAATTGATTTAAGGCTTGTTGTTTTCCTTAGCAATGACTTGATTGAAACTTGCATACATTTTTCTTTGTAATGCGTAATTTCACCATTTAAAAAAATTGTTTTTCTCAAAAGGCATACTTGTGCAAACTAGACAAGTTTTTGCTGACATGGTCACATATGAACAAAGAACAGCAGAAGGAGCACTCTGCAATCAATTCTATCACCATAAAAATATGGATGATTCGCAAACCCCAACTATCAATTACTGACTTGAAACTGACTTGAAAGTCACATGGCCATTACACCTCACTTTCACCTATTTTCAGCCCATTACACAGCATTACAAATAAAGAAACCTCTGCAATAAAACCAGTCACCACAAAAAATATGGATGATTCTCTTTTACAAATAGGAAGCCATCCATTTCACTACCGTGAATCGACACCTTGAACTGTCAGCAAAAAGAAATGGGACACAAAGGAGGACAAGGTAAGTCCATGATACATGCATTTTACGTATTTACTACGGTATGTCAAAACCCACATCTAAGGATGATGCATCATTAAACAGTGAAAAATTAAGCTTGAAGCCTTAGCTGTTAATGAGTTACACTTGTCCGGCAGGCAGACAGTTATTCAATCAATAGAAAATTGCATTGAATAATCTTTTTTTACCAATTAGAAGCATTTAGGGTCGTACTGAAGGCAGTTTTGGGATTGGCTATCCCCAACCAATACTGCCAAGGCACCAGGATGGTATTGTGGAGATGGTTTTTGGGTGATCTTTTTGGCCAGAAAAACCCAAACATCCATGATCCCTAATATATGTACAGTATTATCATACTGTATGATAATTATAGCTAGTATTTTTTGTGAAAATTATTTAGTAGATGTGCCTAGTACCAGACTCTATGGTACATATATTATATCTTGCTTGATAGATAAACATTTCACAAATTTTCTTACTGATGTGTAGATGATTGTGGAAATGCTACCATTGTGAACATTGTTGTTGAATGCAATGGTGTAGAGGACTGTAGTGATGGAAATGATGAGTTAAACTGTTGTAAGTATTCCATACACCTATACATAACTACTATGCAAATGCAGCATCTCCATACGTACAGGGTAAATGGAATTGTAGTTTAATTTATAGAGATGCAGTGCCACACATACAGTATGTATTTACTAGATACTGTAGTTTATAGACCTCTTTCTGCATAGCCACTAAATTAATTTTATAGAAACTGACATATCTAGTTATAATATTACATGAACAGCACATCAGCACATCTCACATTAAAGTCTTTAGACTAAGAAATTTAATATGGCTTTAAATATGTGTTTACATGTACTTTAGTATAAGAAATAGGTTACATATATTTTGAAGAAATGTTTTTAACAAATTAAAGTAGTCTACATGATACTGAATAACTACATTCAGGTTTTGGCTATAGTTATGCCATTGTCATTGTAAGCTTCAGGGTAGTTTATGTTAACTACCTCATTAAAGCATTCATTTGGTCATTTTCCTTTATTGGATTTCTGTTATTTAGTTGAGAGACAATGCTTTGCAGTTGATGACTTTAGATGTACAACTACAGGAGCTTGTATTCGTAGCTATAAAGTGTGTGATGGAACAGTAGATTGTTCTGATAGATCTGATGAAGAAAGCTGTTGTAAGAAATTGTAATCATATGTGTACATTTCTTCCTTTTAGCATACTTAATGCATACCTAAGTAGCATATATGTGTATTTTTTTATTCATATTGCTTTTGGGAAACTATAAACTAAATGCTGTACTGCTGCAGCAGTGTGTACCATGATCACTAATAATATATACGACACTGTTTTTTTACATAAATCCTATTGAAATATGCAAATTGGGTAAAAAATGTGCGCTTCCTAAATGATTTTATGCACGTTTTAATTGCTTCAGTAAACAGTGAAAGAATACTCAAATTATAACATCTAATACACCACTACATTTGACTCTTTATGAAAAGCAGAATATATTTGTTTTGTTTCCGTACCACAAAGCAAATGTGAGTTGTGTGTGCATGTTTGCATGTTGTAGTAAACCATAACTTCTGTTTCCAAGCTTCAACAGCCTTCTTGCTTGATGACATGGGTAAATATAGGCTACCTTGATGAATTCCCCAGTTCATGGTAAACACAATGAGACAAGTCCCAACTCTTTAACCTATTGCAATCATGACTTTTGATTGATTAGCTAAGAACCTGTAATATATTTTTCATATAGGCACTGTACAAATTAATCGATTGTTTTGCTCTTTTGGCTGTCTACCACAACAACTCCAAAAGTACTTACCAGATAGGGCTAAAACGTTAACAGCCCAGTAGTTTTCCCCTCTAGACAACAAAGAAGTCATAAAATGAAGTTGTGAAGTTGTACTATATCTTAAACAATAACTTTATTTGTAACAGAAACCCACTTTCATTGAGTGGTGGATTCTGCTCCTTCATCTGAACTGGTCAGCTTGGTAAACAGTAATGCTGGCATATCAAACATAATGGTAGTAGGATAAACAAAGTAATGGTGCCAAACTGCAACTTAGCTTCATGCTCTGGAAAAGCACAAAATTCTTTATATAATGTTCAGTAATCCTAACGCAGAATTCAAGTACAATTCAACCTGGCTGTTTAACATTTGATAATTGTGACTGGCTGAGCAAAAATAAAACTGGCCATTTTTACAAAGTTCAATTTTACTACAAAATCATAGTATAACTGCCTTGGCAGCAAGCCCAAAAGTGCCTTTAGTATGACATAAAATTCCTCTAATACGAATGTAGGTTGCTGCAAACTTTTTAAATAATATATTCCAGTGAGCTTTCTACTGATTGCCTGACTGACTGACTGACTGACTGACTGACTGACTGACTGACTGACTGACTGACTGACTGACTGACTGACTGACTGACTGACTGACTGACTGACTGACTGACTGACTGACTGACTGACTGACTGACTGACTGACTGACTGACTGACTGACTGACTGACTGACTGACTGACTGACTGACTGACTGACTGACTGACTGACTGACTGACTGACTGACTGACTGACTGACTGACTGACTGACTGACTGACTGACTGACTGACTGACTGACTGACTGACTGACTGACTGACTGACTGACTGACTGACTGACTGACTGACTGACTGACTGACTGACTGACTGACTGACTGACTGACTGACTGACTGACTGACTGACTGACTGACTGACTGACTGACTGACTGACTGACTGACTGACTGACTGACTGACTGACTGACTGACTGACTGACTGACTGACTGACTGACTGACCGACCGACCGACTGACTGACTGACTGACGCCTTCAGACAAGCATAACTCAATAATGGTTAAGCTACGGGCTTGATTTTTCACTGTTTGACATCCTGACAGGTGTCTTTTGTCATTCTGTGTGTACAATGCTTGCTTCATGGTCTTAACTGCATCCTCCTTTGTGTCCCATTTATCTTTGCTGGCAGTGCAATATGCTGATTTGTGGTATTGCTGCGTGATGGCTTTCCTACAATTATAATACAAGTTTTTTTTTATTTTTACTGGATTAATTACAAATATCCTTCTCTAATTGTGCTTTATTTGTGAAGCTGTGTAACAGACAGGAAATAGGTAGCTGAAAATGAAGCATAATTGCCACTTAGTAATTGATAGTTGAATGCCTGCCTGCCTGCCTGCCTGCCTGCCTGCCTGCCTGCCTGCCTGCCTGCCTGCCTGCCTGCCTGCCTGCCTGCCTGCCTGCCTGCCTGCCTGCCTGCCTGCCTTCCTGCCTTCCTTCCTTCCTTCCTTCAGACAAGCAAAACTCAGTAATGGCTAAGACTACTGACTTGATTTTTCACTGTTTGACGTCACTTCAGTCCAACATGTGCCTTTTGGCATACCATAGTACATATACTGTACATGTCATGGACTTACCTTTGTCCTCTTTTGTGTCCCATTTATTTTTGCTGACAGCTCAAGGTGTCAATTCGTGGTAGCTCAATGGCTTCTCTATGTTTGTAAATGGGAATCGTCTGTATTTTCCGTGGTAACTGAATTGATTGCAGAGGAGCTTCTCCTACTGCTCTTCATTTGTTGTAATGCTGTAAAATGGGCTGAACATACAGACTTTTTTGTTTCTGTTTGAACACTTGCATATTGAGTGAACCATGTAACATGTACTGCAATATGCAAATTAATGTTCACATGGAAGCAAAAAATTCTGTAACTGAAAGCATAGCATAATAGCCACTTCACTTTTGAGTTAGTAATTGATAATTGGGGTGCACATTCAGTCAAAAACATTACCTCTGGTGCCATCCTTTCTTTTGATGCAGTATACATGGGTTCACCAGTCATAATAATGTTACAGAAAAGTAAATGAAGACGTATGAGGAAAATTTATGAATTTTAAGTTTGATTAGGTAAAGTAGAGAAAGAAGAGAGGTCCTCTACACCTGCAGATATACTGGTGGACATTTACTCCCTAATTCAGTTATGGGTACATAAAATTCTTAGTTTTTTGTTATACTTTTATCCAATCAGTTTGATATCAGAACTTGCAACAGGGCTGTGCATATAAATATAATTGTTTATATAGTGTCACGAAATTGCACCATACTTGGAGATGTAAAATGTCAAGACAATGGAACATGTATCCACTCTGACATGGTTTGTAATGGAATTAGTGACTGTATGGATGGATCTGATGAAGCTAATTGTGGTATGTATTTATGTACATAGATATTATTATGTAAAGTTACTTAACCTTTAAACCCGCATCTGTTTTTAAAAGCACAAGCACTGAAAACACATAATCAAAAAGCACATATTCCAGAAAACTGGTTTATACACATGGCTTCAAGCAAACTCTTAAAGTACGAAAACTGTTAAAGCTGTCTAAAAACTACAAACACCACATTACTCATTATTAAATTTTGGTTTAAATTGTGCCATCCTTCGTCACATGCTTTCATCCCAGAGCTTCAGTCTGTGCCTTTAAAGATCTACAGTATCTCTTCGTCTTCTTTCTTTGCATATCGATAAAGAAAGGCCGTAACTCAGCCATACTTCATTGTACGAACTTTCTCTAGATGTCACCTTACTCATCATGTGATGGTAATTCAGTTGATATTCAGTAATCACACGATTGATAAAATAGCCAACAAGAATACTAATGATACAGACTTGAATGGAAACGAATGATTCAACACTTCGTAGCAGTGAGTTCTTTGTTTTTTGTTAAAGTTTGTATACTGTTACAAAGGGTAGGCCTTCCCAATAAGAAAATCTCTATTTCTAAGAGATTGGATAAACGCTTCACGAGAGATTCCTATTTAAAACGATGTATGTAAAATGACAAAAGTATTGTGCGTTTTTTGTTCGTGTTTTATCAAATCAAGCTTTCTGGATTATGTGGGTTTAAAGGTTAAATATATGATCTAAATGTTTGATCGATTCAGTTCCATGCCCATAATTGCATTTACATAATATGTGTGATCATATCTGCAAGAACCCCACATGTTGGTGCATTTTTGAATTCCATTTTATTACATTCCTTTTTCTAAGTAGCTTAAAGTATGGTCAACCAAAATTTCAGCCTGAGAGCTTCTAAAGCTAAAGTGTTAACAACAGAAAAATTGACTTGTACAGTGGAAAATAAACTAGATACTTAATCAAATTCAACATATTTATAGAAACTTCCACTAGCAGGTTGAGAACGGCTTGTGTGGGTTTCATCATAAGGCTGTTTATAATTGGCACCAAAGAGGCTAATTAACTATTAACCTTGTAACCATAAAATCCATTAATCTCCAAAGACTGTGTGCTGCGGCAGACAGTTGTCTGCAAATATGTGCCAAAGCTAATGGTAAGTTTGCAATGAATGCATTCTGAGAGCATCTAATCAAGACACACGGTGTGTCATGCAGCAAAGTATAGCCAGTGCAGGCGGGCAACAGACAAGTGTGTATTTTACAGGAACCAAGAAAGCACCATTTTCACACATCCATAGTGCCTGACCGTAAATTAACCATTTATGCTGCAGTAACTCCCTCAAGGTGGGGCACCTCCCATTTCAAAGTTGAGCTGAATGTGTCAAGCCATAACTGAGATGTGTGTCATCAAAGTTCGCCTAAGTTTCTTTGTATTTTTCTCCTTCTTTTTCTTCTTTTTGCAACACTTAGAGAAATCACTGTAACTTGTGCATGCTTTTGTTGATTTTCTTTAAATTTGGAGTGCAGTAAGAACGTAATTTAACGTGTTTACAGTCCAACTTTCATACACATCAGCCACAAGGGAGTTGTACGTGATTTTTGAAAAAATGCAATAGCTATATTATTGTCATGGCCACATGGTAAACCGCTTGAAGGAATGACTTGAACATTGGTCTGTACATGGAGTAACTATCATAGTACAAACCTTTTGTGGTTTGAAAGAAATTGCATTTACAGTCATGGAGTTATAACAAAAATACCAACTAGAGTAACTCACCTAATATCGGATGGGCTCCAAAATCAGACACGATCACTAAAGTTACAACAGGAAGTTTTGAACAACTTATAATTAGTACAAAAAGAAGTTATATTTATACCAAAAAGCCCCCAAAAAGCCAGATTGAAAAAAGATCTGAAATCAAAGATTGTGGCCAAGAAATTACTGTGATGGTAGGTTAATTGCAAAAATTTTAACAGCAAAAATAATTATTCAGATGAATTTGGTTCTGAATCTTAACCTAGGCAACACAAATTCACCTGGATTATTCACTGAATTGTCGTTATTGAAATTTTTGTCATTAACTTACCATCACAGTAATTTCTTGGCCACAACCTTTAATTTCAGACTGTACCCTTTTTTCACAGCTTGGTTGTTTTGGTATAAATTTAATATACTGTAGTTGACTGTTATGGCTATAGCTAGGTACTTACTTACAAGAGTCCATACTAGAGACATCATGGACTCTATTATGGACTCTTGGTACATGCATACATACATAACTGGATCTGCAAGAATCCCATATGTTAGCGTATGTCTAATTTTACAGTAAACTGCAATTAAACGCAATGGATGAAATATTTATGAAATCTAAAAAAATTCTGTAAATTGTTAAAGTGCTTGTTTCACAGTGAAAGAAGGTGATAATGACAAATACCTTGGTACCATCATAATCCTCAAAGCATGAGGAGCTGGGAAATGTTTGTTTCGTGTTAGAGCTCCTAAGGAGACAGAAGAGATGGGCAATAGTCTGCCTTGCATTGAACAAGTGTTTTACTATCGTTTTTTTCAAACATTTTCACTTTCACCCTGGTCATAGAAAGGGCCTGTAAGGCGGGTCTGGAAGACAAAACTCAAGCAATGGATTCACCTGTTCATGGAGAATCTAATGGTACAACTTTCATCTTGCTAGAGGACTGCATTTGTAAGTTATAACCATTTAATTAAACGCCTGCAGTTAATTTTCCATATTGGGTCATGAAGACTTGTTTGTAGCAGAATTCTCTACATAGTGAATTGGTTGTAGCTGAACTCTCTCAATTTTCAGGAAATTTGGCACAAACATGGACCCTATCAAGAAACTTTCTCACACCAAAATTTAAAAGGTGGCTTTTTATTGCTGATCTCTCTACAGTGTGATTTCTTTGTAGCTGAACTCTCTGCAGAATGGTTAGTTTGTAGCTGAACTCTCTACAAGATGACATTTCTAGCAGAGTTCACTTTTGTTTCTAGCTGATCTCTCTAAAGAGTAACTTGTTATAATTAGTAATGCTGAACTCTTTACAGGGTGGATTTTGGTTGTTAAACTCTCTGCATGAAGACTTGTTTGTAGCAGAATTCTCTACATAGTGAATTGGTTGTAGCTGAACTCTCTACAGGGTGCATGACTTGTTGATAGCTGAACTCTCTTCAGTGTGACTTATTATAATTATACAGCGATATATTTGTAGCTGAACTCTCTACAGGGTGACTTGCTTGTAGCTGAACTGTCTACAATATTAACTGATTGCTGCTGAAATCCCTACAACATAACTTGCAATGTAATAGAAATCTGTGGATAAGTCATGAACTAGCTGAATGCTCTATTAAGGTGACTGTTCTATTAGAGTATCTTGATCTCGCATTTGCTACATGGAGTTTGCTTTGGAATCATAACTCAGTGGTTTATAACCCGATTGTTCTGTACTACTGCAAGGACTTTCTACGATGACTATTCCAGCTACATACCCATTTTCAGCTCACTGCTCTAAGCAGTTTTCCTGGTAGGCGTAAAAATTATTGGTATTTTTATTTATGAATTTCAATTATGCAATTGTTACATACCTTCGGTTTCGTGTCATATCTCCATGATCTGTACTTCAATTGCTTTCAAACTACCAAAAATCACCCCTACAATGGTTGATCTATCCCCAGAACGATTTTCAACTCATTCCATGCAGCAGTTTACCCTGTAGGCAGGACAACATATCAATCTTGTTTTACGTGAATAATTGGTCATAAATCCTTAACTGTTCCTCGGATTTGCACCAAATTTGATACTAGGATTTGCCTTTGGACTGCTTTTCTGTGTGCCATGTTTCAAGGCTATCGGAGTACGCATTTGCGTTTATAGCAATTTTTGCAAGTGTGCTAAAACACAAAGAAGAAAAAAAATGAAGAAAGAAGAACCAAAACTTTGGCTGCTCATAACTCGGAAATGACTTGAGTGATTTCCTTCAAATTTGGAATGTGGACTCCCCTAGCTGGCGGGCAACTCTGCAGCAAATTTGGTTCCAATCTGATAGGGACATTGGAAACAGTGGAAATTGAATACTGAAACTGTAAAACTAAAATTGTTCAAAACTTCATATTAACGGGTACCTCTTAACAAAGACCATCTCTATAATAAGACTACCTGTATAATAAGGCTGCCTCTAAAAATTAGACCACCTCATTATAGTAGTTATGTCAAGTAGGTCCGGTTAAGGTGTACTCATAATGCAATAAAGTATCAATCAATCAGACAGTACTTAAAAGTTAAAATGACAGCTGCAGGGTTGTACAAAAGGATATACTATCTTACCATGCCAAGACCTAAAGTCTATGGTCATGCCACAAAATGAAAATGGAGCAATTGCATGCATAATTTACTCCGCTGATACTGGATTTGATAATGGATTTTTCTTGATTTGTGCATCATTTAGGAGTTGCATAGTTACAAAATCAACATTAATGATCTTGGACTTTGTGTCTTGGCACTCATAATAAGCATCTTCAAAGATTTAAAAACCTGAGTTGACATCAGTAATTACTGAGGCGCAGGTAAATTATTGACATCACCTCAGGTTTTTAAATCCTTGAAGATGCCTATCATGAGTGTCTAACTATTACCAAGACACAAAGTCCAAGATCATTAATTTAACTATGCAACTCTTAAATCATACACAATTCATGAGAAATCCATTATCAAATCCAGCATCAGCAATGTAAATTATGCATGCAATTACCCCATTTTCATTGTGACATGACCATGGACTTTAGGTCTTGGCATGGTAAGATAGTGTATCCTTATGTACAACCCTGCAGCTGTCATTTTAACTTTTAAGTATTGTCTGATTGATTGATACAAACTTTATTACATTATGAGTACACCTTATAGCCTTTTTGTTGGACCTACTTGACATAACTACTATAATGAGGTGTTTTTATTAGAGGCGGTCTTATTGAACGGGTGGTCTTATTACAGAGGTGGTCTTTGTTAAGAGGTACCTGTTAATGTGAAGCTTTGACCAATTTTAGATTTTCAGTTTCAGTTTTTCAGTTTCAGTTTTCAATTTCCACTGTTTCCAATGTAGTCCAGTAGATATAACTGAAAAAAGTGGTGAACCCAGAAAAAATTCAAAGAAAGCTAATTTTGATATCATTAGAAAGCAAATGTTTCATAGAATAACATATCCAAAATCCACCTTGGGGAAAAATTTCTATGGCCAATTTAGTATTGAGGCATATGTGACTGGATTCAGGAAAGTGGATCTTCCACACATATCCAATTTACCAACTTTGACAACTCATAACTTCAGATTGGAAAATGGTATTGACTTAAAATTTGATCAGTAGTGAGCACCAATATCACTTAGTAGTTGGTGAAAATTTCAGGTTGATATTCAGCTTTTACACTAGCTAAGTGGTGGTTTCTCAATTGGAAGCATTTGCAAACCGATTTTTGCAAATCTGGTCATTTGTGACGAACACAAATGTGTTATCCTTAAAATATTTTTTCATAAAGGAACAGTTTCCTTAGCACTTCTACAACTCTCTTCCCCACATTTTGTAACACACTAATAATCCATGTTTGCAACAAGAGCATAATATTGTTACCACATGGATTTGCAGTGGAAAGCTGGCATTTATATTGTACAAATATATAGGATCCCTGGGACTGGTCCCATGTCTATCATCATTGGTTGCAGCCTTAATCCTTCTAGTTTCCAGCCCCATATTAAGTTCCTTCCAATGAATAACTTCTTCTGGCATCAGCTAAAACCAATGATCCTCAAAACTCCATCCAACTGCAAGGGTCAGCACACTTTCACAGCTCGCATGCGTAATAACTTTCTGATGCCACCATTTCCATGTACTTTGTTTTGTATACCTGAGACTCCTCAATGAATCAGACTGATTCCCATCTTTTTCAACATGTGCAATTGTTGCATTATACGATCCATCATTAACTGTTCAATCGTTTGCACATCATTTGATTGCTGATTAGGCCGACTTTACCCTGTTCAAAATGTTGTGGACGTTGTATCACAGCTACCCCAGGCATGTGAAGAGAGGACCTACGTATGTGCCCAATAATGTCATCATTTTCAAATGTTTTACAACCTCTGAATGAAAGGAGATATGTATTAAGTCATATTCTGCTTCCAGCATGCACCAGTAGCACAAGAACTTCATTGTTGTCATCAACTACAACTTTCACTCTACTTCCTTCAATTGTAAAATTGAAGTGTGCATTAGACCATCAGTATGTGTGTAATCAGCGTGTAGGGCTGTCAACATCCCCAGGTATGTTATGGCATGTGCAGGTGCAGATATCCAGTCAAGTGAACCTATGGATGCATACAAAAGTCAGAAAGTTTTCTTGCAAATGAAAAGAGCAAACATCAATTGATTGTCCAATATCTGAGAGATGATGGCCAGGTTGTGCATCAGTAATTGAATGCTGACACACTGATTGTTCAATGTGTACTTCAATTTGCAGTTGAAGGAAGTAAAGTGTGTTGTAGCTGATGACACTGATGTTCTTGTCCTCCTGCATGGTGCACCAGAACATAGAAAGTATCTATATATTTTCTTTCAAAGGTTGGGAAACATTTCAGTATTGGAAATTGATGACATTATTGGGCACATAGGTCCTATTGTAACATCATAATTACATCTTCTCATTTTGCAAGCTTGCATAGAGTGGCTGTGATACAACGTCTGCAACATTAGAACAGGGTAAAGTTGGCCTAACCAAGAAGTAAATGATGTGCAAATGATTGCAAGAGCAGCACACTTTCACAACTTACATGTGCATCTACAAGTTATTCATTAGAAGAAACTTAATGACTAACTTGATCCATTACCATAATGGAGCTGGAAACTAGAAGGATCAAGGCTGTATGCAACTGATGATAACAGACATGAGACTAGCACCAGAAACCTTACTTATATTTGTACAATATAAATGCAAGCTTTTTACTGCAAATCCATGTGGTAGCAACATTATGCTCTTGTCGTAATCATGGATTAAAGCATGTTGCAGCATGTGGCAGTTGCAGGGGAGAGAGTTACAGAAGTGCTGAGGAAACTGTTTACAATAATTGTGACAAATATAGCTGTTCAGAACTTACACCTTTTTATTTCTATAACCAGCCTTATTCTTATTTCATACAGCTAATATTATCTAATCCAAAACAGCCAAGCTGTAAAAAAACAGTGCGGCCCTCAAAAAGGCTATGGTGAAAAAAGATGAGAAATCCAAGGTGGTGGCCAAGAAATGGCTGTGATGGTAGGTTAATGGTAAAAAATTTAATAACGACAATTCAGGTGAATTTTTGTGCCACTTGGTCTTGGCAAAAAATTCACCTAAATTGCCGCTATTAAAATTTTTACCATTAACCTACCATCACAGCCATTTCTTGGCCGCCACCTTGGATTTCACATCTTTTTTCACTATAGCCTTTATGAGGGCCACACTGTTTTTTTACAGCTTGGCTGTTTTGGATTAGATTTCATTTCTTTTTGTATTTGTATACCCCAAAGCCGGCCTTGGGACTTTTTTAACCTGTCTTTTTTCTTTACCACAGGAAGAAGAAAAGATGAAGCAGATGTACTTTAAATATTTCTGATTTTATCAGTAAATGTACAAATTATATATATATAATACATATATTTTTTACAGAACTCTCCATGGTGGTTTCTTTGTAACTGAACACTCTACAAGGTGACTTCTTCTTGCTGCTCTCTCTACAGGGTGAATTGTTTGTAGCTGAACAATCTACAAGGTAACTTCTTCTAGCTGATCTCTCTACAGGGAGATTTGTTTGTAGCTGAACTCTCTACAGGTGATTTGTTTGGAGCTGAACTCTCTACATGGTGGTTTCTTTGTAACTGAACTCTCTACAAGGTGACTTCTTCTAGCTGATCTTTCTACAGGGAGATTTGTTTGTAGCTGAACTCTCTATGGGTGATTTTTTTGCAGCTGAACTCTCTACATGATGGTTTCTTTGTAGCTGAACTCTCTACAACGTGATTTCTTCTAGCTGATCTTTCTACAGGGAGATTTGTTTGTAACTGAACTCTCTACAGGTGATGTGTTTGCAGCTGAAGTCTCTACATGATGGTTTCTTTGTAGCAGAACTCTCCATAAGGTAACTGATGTCTCTACAAGGTCACTAGTTTGTAGCTGAACTCTCTATATAGTGGTTTCTTTGTAACTGAACTCTCTACAAGGTGACTTCTTCTAGCTGATCTCTCTACAGGTGATTTGTTTGTAGCTGAACTCTCTACAGGTGATTTCTTTGCAGCTGAACTCTCTACATGGTGGTTTCTTTGTAGCTGAACTCTCTACAAGATAATTTCTTCTAGCTGATCTCTCTACAGGGAGATTTGTTTGTAGCTGGACTCTCTACAGGTGATTTGTTTGCAGCTGAACTCTCTACATGATGGTTTTTTTTGTAGCTGAACTCTCTACAACGTGGTTTCTTCTAGCTGATCTCTCTAAAGGGAGATTTGTTTGTAGCTGAACTCTCTACATGATGGTTTCTTTGTAGCTGAACTCTCCACAAGGTAACTTCTCCTAGCTGATCTTTCTAGAGGAAGATTTGTTTGTAGCTGAACTCTCTACAAGGAAACTTCTTCCAGCTGATCTCTCTACAGGGAGATTTGTTTGTAGCTGAACTTTCTGCAGGTGATTTGTTTGTAGCTGAACTCTCTACAGGTGATTTGTTTGTAGCTGAACTCTCTACATGGTGGTTTCTTTGTAACTGAACTCTCTACATGGTGACTTCTTCTAGCTGATCTTTCTACAGGGAGATTTGTTTGTAGCTGAACTCTCTACAAGTGATTTGTTTGCAGCTGAAGTCTCTACATGATGGTTTCTTTGTAGCAGAACTCTCTACAAGGTAACTGATGTCTCTACAAGGTCATTAGTTTGTAGCTGAACTCTCTATATGGTGGTTTCTTTGTAACTGAACTCTCTACAAGGTGACTTCTTCTAGCTGATCTTTCTACAGGGAGATTTGTTTGTAGCTGAACTCTCTATGGGTGATTTTTTTGCAGCTGAACTCTCTACATGATGGTTTCTTTGTAGCTGAACTCTCTACAACGTGATTTCTTCTAGCTGATCTTTCTACAGGGAGATTTGTTTGTAGCTGAACTCTCTACAGGTGATTTGTTTGCAGCTGAAGTCTCTACATGATGGTTTCTTTGTAGCAGAACTCTCTACAAGGTAACTGATGTCTCTACAAGGTCACTAGTTGGTAGCTAAACTCTCTATATGGTGGTTTCTTTGTAACTGAACTCTCTACAACGTGATTTCTTCTAGCTGATCTCTCTAAAGGGAGATTTGTTTGTAGCTGAACTCTCTACAGGTGATTTGTTTGCAGCTGAACTCTCTACATGATGGTTTCTTTGTAGCTGAACTCTCCACAAGGTAACTTCTCCTAGCTTATCTTTCTAGAGGAAGATTTGTTTGTAGCTGAACTCTCTACAAGGAAACTTCTTCCAGCTGATCTCTCTACAGGGAGATTTATTTGTAGCTGAACTTTCTACAAGTGATTTTTTTGTAGCTGAACTCTCTACAGGTGATTTGTTTGTAGCTGAACTCTCTACATGGTGGTTTCTTTGTAACTGAACTCTCTACAAGGTGACTTCTTCTAGCTGATCTTTCTACAGGGAGATTTTTTTGTAGCTGAACTCTCTACAAGTGATTTGTTTGCAGCTGAACTCTCTACATGATGGTTTCTTTGTAGCAGAACTCTCTACAAGGTAACTGATGTCTCTACAAGGTCACTAGTTTGTAGCTGAACTCTCTATATGGTGGTTTCTTTGTAACTGAACTCTCTACAAGGTGACTTCTTCTAGCTGATCTTTCTACAGGGAGATTTGTAGCTGAAATCTCTATGGATGATTTTTTGCAGCTGAACTGTCTACATGATGGTTTCTTTATAGCTGAACTCTCTACAACGTGATTTCTTCTAGCTGATCTTTCTACAGGGAGATTTGTTTGTAGCTGAACTCTCTACAGGTGATTTGTTTGCAGCTGAAGTCTCTACATGATGGTTTCTTTGTAGCAGAACTCTCTACAAGATAACTGATGTCTCTACAAGGTCACTAGTTTGTAGCTGAACTCTCTATATTATGGTGGTTTCTTTGTAACTGAACTCTCTACAAGGTGACTTCTTCTAGCTGATCTCTCTACAGGGTGATTTGTTTGTAGCTGAACTCTCTACAGGTGATTTCTTTGCAGCTGAACTCTCTACATGGTGGTTTCTTTGTAGCTGAATTCTCTAAAAGATAATTTCTTCTAGCTGATCTCTCTACAGGGAGATTTGTTTGTAGCTGGACTCTCTACAGGTGATTTGTTTGCAGCTGAACTCTCTACATGATGGTTTTTTTGTAGCTGAACTCTCTACAACGTGATTTCTTCTAGCTGATCTCTCTAAAGGGAGATTTGTTTGTAGCTGAACTCTCTACAGCTGATTTGTTTGCAGCTGAACTCTCTACATGATGGTTTCTTTGCAGCTGAACTCTCCACAAGGTAACTTCTTCTAGCTGATCTTTCTAGAGGAAGATCTGAACTCTCTACAAGGAAACTTCTTCCAGGTGATCTCTCTACAGGGAGATTTGTTTGTAGCTGAACTTTCTACAGGTGATTTGTTTGTAGCTGAACTCTCTACAGGTGATTTGTTTGTAGCTAAACTCTCTACATGGTGGTTTCTTTGTAACTGAACTCTCTACAAGGTGACTTCTTCTAGCTGATCTTTCTACAGAGTGATTTGTTTGCAGCTGAATTCTCTACAAGGAAACTTCTTCTAGCTGATCTCTCTACAGGGAGATTTGTCTGTAGCTGAACTCTCTACAGATGATTTCTTTGTAGCTGAACTCTCTACAAGATAATTTCTTCTAGCTGATCTCTCTACAGGGAGATTTGTTTGTAGCTGAACTCTTTACAGGTGATTTGTTTGCAGCTGAACTCTCTACATGATGGTTTCTTTGTAGCTGAACTCTCCACAAGGTAACTTCTTCTAGCTGATCTTTCTACAGGGTGATTTGTTTGTAGCTGAACTCTCTACAAGGAAACGTCTTCTAGCTGATCTTTCTAGAGGGTGAATTGTTTGTAGCTGAATTATCTACAAGGTAACTTCTTCTAGCTGATCTCTCTACAGGGTGATTTGTTTGCAGCTGAACTCTCTACATGATGGTTTCTTTATAGCTGAACTCTCCACAAGGTAACTTCTTCTAGCTGATCTTTCTACAGGGTGATTTGTTTGTAGCTGAACTCTCTACAATGACTAGCTGATCTCTCTACAGGGAGATTTGTTTGTAGCTGAACTCTCTACAGGTGATTTGTTTGTAGCTGAACGCTCTACATGATGGTTTCTTTGTAGCTGAACTCTCTACAACGTGATTTCTTCTAGCTGATCTTTCTACAGGGAGATTTGTTTGTAGCTGAACTCTCTACAGGTGATTTGTTTGCAGCTGAAGTCTCTACATGATGGTTTCTTTGTAGCAGAACTCTCTACAAGGTAACTGATGTCTCTACAAGGTCACTAGTTTGTAGCTAAACTCTATATGGTGGTTTCTTTGTAACTGAACTCTCTACAAGGTGACTTCTTCTAGCTGATCTTTCTACAGGGAGATTTGTTTGTAGCTGAACTCTCTATGGGTGATTTTTTTGCAGCTGAACTCTCTACATGATGGTTTCTTTGTAGCTGAACTCTCTACAACGTGATTTCTTCTAGCTGATCTTTCTACAGGGAGATTTGTTTGTAGCTGAATTCTCTACAGGTGATTTGTTTGCAGCTGAAGTCTCTACAAGCTAGGTAATTTCTTCTAGCTGATCTTTCTAGAGGGTGATTTATTTGTAGCTGAACTCTTTACAAGGAAACTTCTTCTAGCTGATCTCTCTACAGGGTGATTTGTTTGTAGCTGAACTTTCTACAGGTGATTTGTTTGTAGCTGAACTTTCTACAGGTGATTTGTTTGTAGCTGAACTCTCTACATGATGGTTTCTTTGTAGCTGAACTCTCCACAAGGTAACTTCTTCTAACTGATCTTTCTAGAGTGTGATTTGTTTGTAGCTGAACTCTCTACAAGGAAATTTCTTCTAGCTGATCTCTCTACAGGGAGATTTGTTTGTAGCTGAACTCTCTGCAGGTGATTTGTTTGCAGCTGAACTCTGTACATGATGGTTTCTTTGTAGCTGAACTCTCTACAAGGTAATTTCTTCTATTGATCTCTCTACAAGGCTATTTGTTTGTAGTTGATCTCTCTACATGGTAGTTTCTTTGTAGCTGAACTCTACAACGTGATTTATTCTAGCTGAACTATCTCTTTCCATAGTTGCATGAACTCCCTACAAGGTAACTTCTTCTAGCTGATCTCTCTACAGGGTGAATTGTTTGTAGCTGATCTCTCTACAGGTTGACTTGTTTATAGCTGATCTCTATACAGGTTACTTGTTTCTAGCTGATCTTTTGAATTCTCTTCAGGGTGACTGCTCTATTAGGATGACTGCTCTATTAGAGTATCTCGATCTCACACTTGCTGCACCAAGTTGGATTTCGTGTTATAACTCCGTGGCTTTAAGTCTGATTCTTCTACACCATTGAAGAGCCTTTCTAAAATGATTACTCCATCTATGCAGTGATTTTCAAAGCATTACCCCAAGCGGTTTATCTGGTAGGCGTGGCAAGTAGTCGTTTTTTATTAGCTAATCTCGATTGCGTAATTGTTACACACTGTTGATTTATTCGTTGTATCTTCTTGGTTTTTAGCTCGATTTCTTTCAAACCACAAAATGTTAACCTATTCACCCACCGATTTTCAACTTCTTCCCATACGCGGTTTACCCTGTAGGCGTGACAACATATTGGTGTTATTTTTCGTGAATAATCTATCATAATTCTTTTCCTGTTTATCATATCCTAGCCAAAGTTGGTACAGAGATGCGCCTTTATACCCCCCTTCATTGTGCCAAATTTCAAGGCAATCGGATATCGCGTTTACATTTTATAACAGTTTTTGTAAGTGCGCAAAAAGAGGAAGAAAAATAAGAAGAAAAAAAACGAAGAAATTAAGCCAATTTTTGAAGCCGTATATCTCCGGAACACTTGAAGCAATTTAGCTAAAATTTGGAATGTGGAGTACTGAAGGTGGGGGAGTGTCCACAGCAAAAATCGTCTTGTTTCATCAAGGCAGCACAGAGCTACGGAGGTGTGAAAATTGTGTTTTCTTTCTTCCTGTCAATATACTCATGGGTGTTGCGCGCCGGCTTCTTGGGCCGCACGACACACTACCGTGTGTCTTGATCCACACAAAAACAGCCAATCTGTGAAATAATGGTGCGGCCTTAAAAAGCCTGTGTGAAAAAAGTTGTGAAATCAAAGGTGGCGGCCAAGAAATGGCTGCAATGATGTTAATGCTAATAAATTTTAACAAAGCACACAGCCATTATTAAATTTTTTAGTATTAACATCATTGCAGCCATTTCTTGTCCACCACCTTTGATTTCACAACTTTTTTCACCCAGGATTTTTAAGGCCACACCATTTTTTCACAGCTTGGCTGTTTTTGTGTGGATTTCACTCCTTTTTGTACTGTATATGGCCCCAAAACCAGCCTATGGCTGACTTTGAGGTTTGTTTTTACTCACATTTCTTCTTTTCTATGTAGATACAATGGTGTTTATTAAAGACAGACTTTTAAATGTATTTCATTGCATGATTTAGTTCAATATTTGATAATATTATTGTAATACTCTAATAGAGTGCACATTTTTTTGAGGACTTCTAATAGAACATACACAGAATGTTCTAGAACAGTCTAGAACTTCTATTGGTAGATCTATGAAATTATAAACGTTTGATTATAAGCAGATTTCAAATAGAAATTTCATTTATAAAGCAGAAATTAAGTGAGGTGATCAGTCAAGGTAGCAGTGGTTCATTGGTTAAGGATGCAGGTGTTAGGTATGGAGGTCCCTGGTTCGAACTCTGGTAAGTTTTTTTCTACATTTTTTGCACACCTTTTTTACCTCGTGGTGACTGCTCTATTAGAGTATCTCAATCCCGCGATGTAACACTTGCTTAGTTTTTGCTTTATAACTTTATCGCTGTAACTCTATTGTTATTCAAACTATCAAAAGGCACTGCTATGATGATCAGCCTATCTACACACCAATTTTCAATTTATTTCTATACTTGGTTTACCCTGTAGCCGTGACAGAAGTTTGATCTGTTTTTTTCGTGAATAAACATCCATAACTCCTTGAATATTACTCAGACTTACAACAAACTTGGTACGTGAATCTACCATTACACGTTCTTATTTTGTGCGAAAGATCGAGGCAATCGAGTTACACGTTTGCATTTTATAGCACTTTTTGCAAAGTGTGTGAATGAAATCAAAGCCCCCTTAGCCCCCCGTATGGCATAAAAAGAAGAAAAAACAAAGAAATTAAAATGAAATTTTGGACGCCCATATCTTGCAAATGGCTGTTGCGAATTTAATCAAATTTTCTGTGTGGCGTACCCTACCTTGGGGGACAGCTATAATGCAAAAATAGTGTGCTTTGGAGAAGCTTTGCATGCATGAAAAAGCTGTTTTCTTTCTTCCTGTAAATATACTCACATTGTGGTTGCCGGCTTTCTTGGCCGCAAGACACACTACCGTGTGTCTTGATTTGCAATGAATTTCTTATATTTTAAGGATAATATTATTGCTAGTCACAGATTTGCAAAAATAGGTCTACCAAATTCATTTAATTAAGAAACCACAACTTAGTGTTCAAGTTGAATATCAACCAGAAATTTTCTGCACCTAATAAGTGATGCTGGTGCTCACTACTGGTCAAATTTCAAGTCAATACCGTTTTCCAATCTGAAGTTATGAGTTGTCCAAGTTGGTAAATTGGATATGTGTGGAAGATCCACTTTCCTGAATCCAGTCACCTATGCCTCAATACTAAATTGGCCATAAAAAATTTCCCCAAGGTGGATTTGAGAGGATTTTGGATATGTTATTCTATGAAAATTTTGCCTTCTAATGATACCAAAATCAGCTTTCTTCAATTTTTTTCCAGGTCCAACCTTAATTCTACCAGACTAATGTCCCAATCAGATAAGGTATCACCGAGATACAAAGGTGTGAAAATGATGTTTTCTTTCTTCCTTTCAATATACCCATGGTGTGGCGTGCCAGCTTCTTGGGCTGCACGTATTGTGTGCCTTGTATGGTTAGGTTTGTGTCTTTGCATACTTGAACCATACAAACAGCAGTGATTACAAGGCTACACATTAACACTTATAACTCGTGATCTACTATTGGTCCCAACTTTAAACTCACAGTGATGAATGATGGGTATTAGAGCAACATGTAAACCAAAAATAAATGTAATTAAAGAATATGTATATTTGAAATTAAGATCAAAGAAAAAGGCTACATTTTTTTGTGGTTTGACCTTTTCCTTTGAGCAATTATAAACCATTGTATATCATTGGAAAGATAATTTAATAAGCATTTTAAAAATGTAAACCAGAAGTGTCTGCGTCAATCACAAACAAATTTACGGCCATTTTATTGAAGACAAGTAAGCAAAAATGAAATTTTCAATAGAAACTTTGAGTGGTCATAACTTAAAGGGAGACCAATGTAATGAGCCAAATTTTGGTGTGAGGAAGTTTCTTGATAGGGTCCATGTTTATGTCAAATTTCATGAAATTGAAAGGGGCCCAAATTTTTTGTTGTTGATTTGGTATGGAATGACCTTATTGTCACTGTACAAATCGATTTTCCAATTTGTAGTGCTGTATCTTCAAAAGTTCAAAGCTTCAACTATATATCAAATTACTCGCTATAGAACAAGGGATTCGATTATTAAGTTGTTGTTTACACAAGAACAAACTCAAATTCATTATATAACTTTAAAGTACAAAAATCAATCTAAGTGAAGCCAAATGTGAAATTTCACTACTTTACTGGCTAGCACTCTGTATAATAATACAATAAACATCACTAACCTGTTTACAGTTAAAGCGATTATCTCTAAGTCAGGTTTTCCAGCATTTGAACAAGTGCACATGTGCATACAAGCACGAGGTCACTGTTTCGAGGTATACAAAAGTAAAAATATGCCACTCCAACCTATATAAAAATATGCCACTCCCTCTCCTTACCAAATCTCTTTATTAGTAGTGCCATTATCATGTCGAAGGATCGTCTACAATGCTTGTTATCGACTTTCTGGAAGTACGCAATTGCATCATCTAACCGTGCAATAGTGCACAAAAGACCGGTTATCCCTGTTCCTGTTCACTTAAGTGCATGCTCACTGCAGGATAAACGCAGGGGCTACTAAAATGCTCTACTGAAGTTACAAAGCATTTAGAAAGTGATGCTATGGGCGTTTATAATTGAAACCGCTATAATGGAGGTTGTGGTGGTGAGAGGGTTAAAGATCACCTAAAAGAGCTGAGTTCAAATTGCAAACTAAAGCCAACTTCTGGGTGAAAGTTATGGCTAATAATGTGCAAGACACTGTCACACCATTTTCAATAGAAAATGTGGCACCACCATCCAAATTGGGTCACACATTTTGCCTCATAAATTTGTTTTAGATGATGCTAATTTGATGAAATTTTTACCATACATTCATCAAAATAATGTTCTTTTCACCAGAAAAAGTAGCAAATATTTCAAAAATGTTAATTAAAGTATTTTATCATTGCAGCCTCAATTCTGTCATTTAGAAAGATTTATACAGTAGTTACAACCTCAAAATATAAAATTAACCTTGCTCTTTCTAACAGCATCAAAACGTGCTAGTTAATCTACCAGCAAAGCTGCATCTGAATAGGTTTCCCTCCATGCAAGGGAATCATCAATGCCATACATGTCATCTGTTGATGCAACTGCTGATGGTGCTCTGTAGTGCTTTGGAGAAGCCTTTGTCTCATAACATTAATTTTGTACAATCAAGTTGCAGGTACATAAACTTCCCAGCCATAACCCTTCCATGTTTTTATGGTAACTTGTGAATGCAATCTTGTACAAAGATGGAGCTGAAACTATCAAATTTTACTCTGTAACCACTTTTGTTCTGCTGACAGCACAAATGGTAGTATGTGATAGCTTCCTTACATTTGTAAAGGGAATTGTTTTGTAGCATAAGTCACCAATTATCGGCAGGTACCAATTATCGGCACTTGTAAACTATAGAGGCTACAGGGTATATGGAGGCTACCAAGTTCCACAGTGGGCTGTTATATCCTCTAAAACATATCTTAGAATCATTTTCATTTGGTGATTATTGTAGTCAAATTGCTATATAAGCCATTCTGGTTAAGCATAGAATTGCATAAATATAATTTTGTATAAGAAAACAGTATGCTTTTTCATCTAACCTGAATATCTCTCGAACAGCTGGCCTAATCTTCACAACAAAACTTTTGTGAAAATGGAGTTATCTAAGGACTGCACCTCCCATAAAAATTTCACAAAGAACCAACGAGCTATCATGGAATTGCACGCAAAATCACACATTGTGCCGATAATTGGTCAATCAGGGAAGTACAATTGCCAGTAGTAGGTACCCCATGCTGATAATTGATACATGATAGGCACTGCGATTTTCCTCATAACAAGACATTCACTCACGTGAGATAATTAAAATTTGGTCTGCTAAGAATCGAAGGACTGCTCTGTTAAATGGTTCAAACTGGAAGTTCATATGCCATTGAATTAAGGAATTACAATTGCATGATGAAATGGTGCCGATAATTGGCGGCTTATGCTACTCACTGTGAATATTCCCGATTGATAGCTGCTTTACTTATTAGTGCTGTACACCAGTGTCCAATTAACCGGTTATTAACTGGTGTTGTCTAGGTCAGCCAATAACTGGTGAAGAAACCTTTAAACTGGTTATTGCCCACCCACTTGGTAAACCATAAATTACCCCTGCTGACAAGTGTTAACATCATAACATAACCTCAAAGAATGTGTAAATATGTGATTGTAATAACTGTTATTGCTAGACAAAATGTTGATGATCAATTTGGTACCACCCTAAACCTTCCAGCAGGCTTGTTGACTCGCATTATGTCTGCCAATATACAGACAAACCAATTAACCGGTTATTGTCAATTATTGGTAGGCAATTAACCGGTGAAAAAAATTTTGTAGGTGTACAGCACTATTAGTTATCAGGAATTGATAGTTGGGGAACACATGAGACAATTAAATTAAGTGTGGCACCATTCTTTCTTTGGTGTGGTATACTCTGGTTCACCAGTCGTCATTTTGTTACAAACAAGTAAACAAACAAGTACAAGGGAAAATTAAGTTCAAATAGGGATCATAGAAGTGAGGTCACCTACACTTTAAGCTTAACTAGTGGATATTTAATCTCATGAGTATAGACTAAATTAGGGACTAAATGTCAACTAGTACGTATATCTTTATCTGTAGGCGACCTCCCTTGTTTTACTACATTTTCTAATTGGCCTTAAAATTTCTTCTGTACTTTGTGATAATATAGCATTATTGCATAATGTATTTGCTTACATAGGTGAAAGAATGTGTCCATTCCCTGGTGATATGAGGTGTTCCAGCTCACAAGCATGTATTAGATCATATCAGTGGTGTGACCAAGTGTATAATTGTGATGATCAATCAGATGAAGAATATTGCTGTATGTCAATATAAATACTTATTATGTACTTATGCATTTTAGAAAACAATACTGTTTATATTAGTGCTGGGCGATATAGCCGACATACAGCATATCACGACATATATTTTTATATTTTTATATTGTGATACAATAGCTAGAAATTATATCGCGATATAGCGCACGTGATCTAAGCAGTACAATGTGAGCTCATAAGATGACATCTTCAGTTTTTCCATTACTCCTGCTGCACCCACGTCTCGCCGGGTGTGGCATACTGTTGGGCATTTTGAAGGCGTTATCTATTTAGATCTGTGTGCAGCGCTTGGGACATGTAGGAAGCAGTAGATCAGTGGGAAGAACAGCTCAAAGAGTCACTGTGATTAACCAGTGCCAATTTTCAGCTACTTGGAATTTGTAAAAGATCGAAATACTCTAATAGAGCAGTCAGTGCGATACTCTAATAAAACAGTCAGTAGAATGGTCAAAGTTATCTTGATATTAAAAAGAAAGGAGAAAGAGATTGTGTATGTGAAAAGCCATTTCAAAGCATCTGTACATGTTTTTTTTTATTCCCTGGGGGAGCATGCCCCTCCTAGTTTGCATGTGCTTTGCACATGTAGTTATAGTAAACTGATAATCTCTAATTTAAATACCATAACAGATCAAGATGATGAAGGTATTGCAGATTAAGTTGTAGGTGAACCGGAAGACTAAGTATTGTAACTTGCCAGTATGCAAATCAACGTTTCTTTTAATTATCATTTTAACTAGTTGTATCAGTGCATATGATGTATTAGCTAATAAATGATCTTATTCCTGTGTTTTGTGTACAGTATAGTTGTACAAACTTGAAAACCATCTGAGAAAAGAAAATAAACAAGTTAAAATATTGGTATATATTGTGACATATATTCATATCATGAATAAATTTTTCCATGACATGCAACATAAGAAAAATCTATATGGCCAAGCACTAGCTTATACAACTGTCTCTGGAAAACTGGTCTTATTACCTGCCAGTTTTGAGTATCTACTGTACTGTGATTTAGTTTGAAAATGGCTGAAGCTATTGTACATGTACTAAATTTTCACATGTTTTACACCAAATGTACAAGTATCCAACAAATAAGTTTTCCACCATTTTAGATAGTTTTTAGCCTAAAGTTGACTGTATCAGATGAACAGTGGAGGTTGGGGATGGAGGGAAGGGCAAGAGGTTGTTTGTATAATTGCAAAGGAACACATAGGAATGAGTTAGTCCAAACTATGGGTTATTCAGGTCTCAAAACTGGCTATAATTAAACAGCTCTTCTTTCAACACCACAAAGCTGAACATCCACACATAGCCATCTCCAAGTTAACCATAGCTCCATTAAGGCCTCAGACAGCTAATGCGACTCACCACTGGGCTTGGAAAAAGAAGCCTGCAAAGAAAAGCAAACCACGACAAGCCCTGACAGCGAAATTTGATAGTGTATTCATGTAGCTTTGTGATTGTGATGAAAAATCAAAGCTGCCATCATGGGCAATAACACTGGTTTTCCCAAATCCATTGTGATCAATGCTTTGCAATTAACTAAAGTCCAGTTTTGGAGTAACTGGCTGCACTGAGCTGAGTTGTTTAAGGCTTGTCATTTTTTTCCAGTGGTACACAGATTTGTAATACTAGACCTGTTTACGGTTCTCTTCATTATGATGGCCTCATCTACTTGTCCATCATTGAATTATGACAATGCCATAATATTAAGATATTATTATGGTCACTGATCAGTCATACATTTGTGACCGGATTTGCGAAAAGGGTCTTATAGCTGTTCCAAATTTCCAAGTTTGATGAGTCATAATTGATTATGTGTTTAACCCATTGTCTTAAAATTATATCCAGGAATGATGCTATGTTAGGAGGGTAAGGTAACTTAATTTCAGGCTGGTACCATACTCACAAGTGAAGTTATGCTTTGCCAAGTACAGTACATGCAATTGGAAAGGCTATAAGACTCCTTTTCGTAGATAAGGTTATATTATCGCCTGCCAAATAAAGGCTCTTAAATTGCTTGCAATGCTGTAGTTAAGCATCCATCTTGGGTAAAATGGATGCCACTTTTTGGCTTGTCATACCTATTTATTCATAATACTTGAATGGTTTAATTGTATCACAGATGAGTATAATAAGCGTTAATTAACTTACACAGGTTCCTAGTTACAGTAGCTCATCACATACATATACTTACATACATACATACTTAATAATTATTATGCATGTTTAGATGATATCCCATGTCCATATGCTGATGACTTTCGTTGTGCCTTTAATGGTGGCTGTGTTAGAGCTACTGTTGTTTGTGATGGATACAATGAAAACTGTTTGGATGGCTCTGATGAGGGACTGAACTGTAAGTTACATACATTTTACGTAGTATGTATTCATAACTATATGTAAACTCTTGTCGGGTTTTAATAGGATTATGCAACTATCAAACTGTAAACATATAGTGAAATCAAGACACACGGTAGTGTGTCATGCGGCCCAAGAAGCCGGCGTGCCACCTGTGAGTATATTAACAGGAAGAAAGAAAACGCAATTTTCATACCTATGTAGCTCTGTGATCCCTTATCAGATTGGAACCAAATGTGCTACAGACGTGCCGGCCAGCTAGGGGAGTCTACACACCAAATTTGAAGAATATCGCTCCAGCCATTTCCGAGATACGAACGAACAAAATTTTGTTTTAATTTCTTCGTTTTTTTCTTCTACTTCATTTCGCACACTTTGCAAAATCCACCATAAAACACGAATGCGTGCTCGTATTGGGCTGAAATTTGGCACACTTAAAGGGATCATTAAGGCGGATCTCTGTACCAACTTTGGTAGGAATCCGATGAACATTCACGGAGTTATGATCGATTATTTGCGTAAAATAAGGTCGAAGGTCTGTCACGCCTACAGGGTAAACTACTTTGAGGAATCAGTTGAAAATTGATATGTAGATGGAGCAACCATCGTAGGAGTGCATTTTTGTGGTTTGAAAGGAATCGGAATAAAGACCATGGAGATATGATACAAAACCCGACCTGTGTCAAAATTACGCGATCGATTTTTATGAATAAAAAAACTATTAGTTTTCGTGTCTACCAGGCAAACCGCTTAGAGCAACAAGCTGAAAATTAGTATGTAGCTGGAATAATCATCATAGAAAGTCCTTGCAGTAGTACAGAAGAATCGGATTGCAAACCACTGAGTTATGATTCAAAAGACAACTACGTGTAACAAATGCGAGATCGAGATACTCTAATAGAACAGTCACCCTTATAAAGTATTCAGCTGCATTTATAATTTACTCAATTATATTACATTGCAAGTTATTCTGTAGGAAATTCAGCTACAAACAAGTCACCCTGTAGTCAGATCAGCCAGAAAAAGGTACCTAATAGAGAGTTCAGCTACAAAGAAACCATCATGTAGAGAGTTCAGCTCAAACAAATTGCCCTGTAGAGAGATCAGCTAGAAGAAGTTACCTTGTAGAGAGTTCAGTTACAAAGAAACAATCATGCAAAGAGTTCAGTTGCAAACAAATCACCCAGTAGAAAGTTCTGCTATGAACAGATCACACTGTAGAGAGTTCAGTTAGAAACAAGTTATCTTGTAGAGAGATCAGCTAGAAGTCACTTTGTAGAGAGTTCAGCTACAAAGAAACTACCATGTAGAGAGTTCAGCTGCAAACAAATCACCCTGTAGAGAACTCAACTACAAACAAATATGCCCTGTAGAAAGATCAGCTAGAAAAAGTTACCTTGTAGGGAGTTCAGCTACGAACAGATCACCTTGTAGAGAGTTCAGCTACAAACAAATCACCCTGTAGAGAGTTCAGTTACAAAGAAACCACCATGTAGAGAGTTCAGCTGCAAAAAAATCAATTAATCTGTAGAGAGTTCAGCTAGATGAAGTCACCTTGTAGAGAGTTCAGCTGCAAATAAATCACCCTGTAGAAAGATCAGCTAGAAGAAGTTACCTTGTAGAGAGTTCAGCTGCAAACAAATCACCTGTAGAGAGTTCAGCTAGAAACAAGTCACCCTGTAGAGAGATCAGCTAGAAACAAGTCACCCTGTAGAGAGTTCAGCTAGAAGAAGTCACATTGTGGAGAGTTCAGCTACAAAGAAACTACCATGTAGAGAGTTCAGCTGCAAAAAATCACCCTGTAGAGAACTCAGCTACAAACAAATATGCCCTGTACAAAGATCAGCTAGAAGAAGTTACCTTGTAGGGAGTTCAGCTACGAACAGATCACCCCGTAGAGAGTTCAGCTACAAACAAGTCACCCTGTAGAGAGTTCAGTTACAAAGAAACCACCATGTAGAGAGTTCAACTGCAAATAAATCACCAGTAGAGAGTTCAGCTAGAAACAAGTCACCCAGTAGAGAGTTCAGCTAGAAGAAGTCACATTGTAGAGAGTTCAGCTACAAAGAAACTACCATGTAGAGAGTTCAGCTGCAAACAAATGAACATGTAGAGAAGTCAGCTACAAACAAATATGCCCTGTAGAAAGATCAGCTAGAGAAATTACATTGTAGGGAGTTTAGCTACGAACAGATCACCCTGTAGAGAGTTCAGCTACAAACAAATCACCCTGTAGAGAGTTCAGTTACAAAGAAACCACCATGTAGAGAGTTCAGCTGCAAAAAAATCAATTAATCTGTAGAGAGTTCAGCTAGAAGAAGTCACCTTGTAGAGAGTTCAGCTGCAAATAAATCACCCTGTAGAAAGATCAGCTAGAAAAGTTACCTTGTAGAGAGTTCAGCTGCAAACAAATCACCTGTAGAGAGTTCAGCTAGAAACAAGTCACCCTGTAGAGAGATCAGCTAGAAACAAGTCACCCTGTAGAGAGTTCAGCTAGAAGAAGTCACATTGTGGAGAGTTCAGCTACAAAGAAACTACCATGTAGAGAGTTCAGCTGCAAAAATTCAACCTGTAGAGAACTCAGCTACAAACAAATATTCCCTGTAGACAGATCAGCTAGAAGAAGTTACCTTGTAGGGAGTTCAGCTACAAACAGATCACCCTGTAGAGAGTTCAGCTACAAACAAATCACCCTGTAGAGAATTCAGTTACAAAGAAACCACCATGTAGAGAGTTCAGCTGCAAATAAATCACCAGTAGAGAGTTCAGCTAGAAACAAGTCACCCTGTAGAGAGTTCAGCTAGAAGAAGTCACATTGTAGAGAGTTCAGCTACAAAGAAACTACCATGTAGAGAGTTCAGCTGCAAACAAATGAACATGTAGAGAAGTCAGCTACAAACATATATGCCCTGTAGAAAGATCAGCTAGAAGAAGTAACCTTGTAGGGAGTTTAGCTACGAACAGATCACCCTGTAGAGAGTTCAGCTACAAACAAATCACCCTGTAGAGAGTTCAGTTACAAAGAAACCACCATGTAGAGAGTTCAGCTGCAAACAAATCAATCACTCTGTAGAGAGTTCAGCTAGAAGAAGTCACCTTATAGAGAGTTGAGCTGCAAATAAATCACCTTATAGAGAATTCAGCTACAAACAAATCACCTTGTAGAAAGATCAGCTAGAAGAAGTTACCTTGTAGAGAGTTCAGCTACAAAGAAACCATCATGTAGAGAGTTCAGCTGCAAATAAATCACCTGTAGAGAGTTCAGCTAGAAACAAGTCACCCTGTAGAGAGATCAGCTAGAAACAAGTCACCCTGTAGAGAGTTCAGCTAGAAGAAGTCACATTGTAGAGAGTTCAGCTACAAAGAAACTACCATGTAGAGAGTTCAGCTACAAAGAAACTACCATGTAGTGAGTTCAGCTGCAAACAAACACCCTGTAGAGAACTCAGCTACAAACAAATCGCCTGTAGAAATATTAGCTAGAAGAAGTTACCTTGTAGGGAGTTCAGCTACAAAAAAATCACCCTGTAGAGAGTTCAGCCACAAAGAAATCATTATGTAGAGAGTTCAGCTAGAAGAAGTCACATTGTAGAGAGTTCAGCTACAATGAAACTCCCATGTAGAGAGTTCAGCTGCAATCAAATCACCCTGTAGAGAACTCAGCTACAAACAAATATGCCCTGTAAAAATATCAGCTAGAAGAAGTTACCTTGTAGAGAGTTCAGCTACATAGAAACCACCATGTAGAGAGTTCAGCTGCAAACAAATCACCTGTAGAGAGTTCAGCTAGAAACAAGTCATCCTGTAGAGAGATCAGCTAGAAACAAGTCACCCTGTAGAGAGTTCAGCTAGAAGAAGTCACATTGTGGAGAGTTCAGCTACAAAGAAACTACCATGCAGAGAGTTCAGCTGCAAACAAATCACCCTGTAGAAAGTTCAGCTATGAACAGATCACCCTGTAGAGAAATCAGCTAGAAACAGTCACCCTGTAGAGAGTTCAGCTAGAAGAACTTACCTTGTAGAGAGTTCAGTTACAAAGAAACCACCACGTAGAGAGTTCAGCTGCAAACAAATCACCCAGTAGAAAGTTCAGCTATGAACAGATCACCCTGTTGAGAGTTCAGTTAGAAACAAGTCATCCTGTAGAGAGATCACCTAGAAGTATCACCTTGTAGAGAGTTCAGCTACAAACAAGTCATCCTGTAGAGAAATCAGCTAGAAGAAGTTATCTTGTAGAGAGTTCAGCTACAAACAAATCACCCTGTAGAGAGTTCAGCTACAAAGAAATCATCATGTAGAGAGTTCAGCTGCAAACAAATCATCCTGTAGAGAGTTCAGCTATGAAAAGATCACCCTGTAGAGGGTTCAGCTATAAGAAGTCATCTTTTAGAGAGTTCAGGTACAACGCAACCACCATGTAGAGAGTTCAGCTGCAAACAAATCACCCAGTAGAAAGTTCAGCTATGAACAGATCACCCTGTTGAGAGTTCAGTTAGAAACAAGTCATCCTGTAGAGAGATCACCTAGAAGTATCACCTTGTAGAGAGTTCAGCTACAAACAAGTCATCCTGTAGAGAGATCAGCTAGAAGAAGTTACCTTGTAGAGAGTTCAGCTGCAAACAAATCACTCTGTAGAGAATTCAACTACAAACAGATAACCCTGCAGAGAGTTCAGCTAGAGTCAAGTCACCCTGTAGAGAGAATCCTGTAAAGAGTTCATCTACGTACAAGCAGATCACCCTGTAGAGAGTTCAGCTACATTTCAAGTCACCCAGTAGAGAGATCAGCTGCAAATTATCCTGTGGGAATTAATTGATTTGTAATAAATATATGCAAGAGTTCATAATATAATGAACTCTTGATATATGCATTATATATATAATTTGTACATTTACTGATGAAATCAGAATGAGTTAAAGTATTTATAAAATCTGCTTCATCTTTTTCTTTTTCCTGTGGTAAAGAAAAATATATAGGTTAATAAGCCCCAAAGCTGGCCATAGGCCGGCTTTGGAGTATACAAATACAAAAAGAAATGAATTCTAATCAAAACAGCCAAGCTGTAAAAAAAGAGTGCAGCCCTTGAAAAGGCTATGGTGAAAAAAGATGTGAAATCCAAGGTGGCAGCCAAGAAATGGCTGTGATGGTAGGTTAATGGTAAAAATTTTAATAACGACAATTCAGGTGAATTTTGTGCCAATCGACCAAGCGGTACCAAATTCACCTGAATTGTCGTTATTAAAATTTTTACCATTAACCTACCATCACAGCCATTTCTTGGCCGCTACCTTGGATTTCACATCTTTTTTCACCATAGCCTTTTCAAGGGCCGCATTCCTTTTTTTACAGCTTAGTCGTTTTTCATTAGATTCTCTATAACTGTTGATAGTAAAGAACCACACCTGTACATACGCTCCAGCTTAATTTCACAGTATGATGTATAAACCCAGTTGAGTGCTTGTTTAACAATGAAGGAAGGTGCTAACAGTAACATTTTGATATTGTGGCCCAAGAAGCCGGCGCGGCACACCGTGAGTATACTTAACAGGAAGAAAGAAAACGCGATTATCACACCTTTGTAGCTCTGTGATTCCTTATCCGATTGAAACCAAAGTTGCTACAGAAGTGCTAGCCATTGAGGGGAATCTACATACCAAATTTGAAGAAAATCGCTCCAGCCATTTCCGAGACACAAGGGAACAAAATTTTGTTTTAATTTCTTCGTTTTCTTCTTCATCTTCATTTCGCACACTTCGCAAAATCCGCCATAAAACACGAATGTGTACTCAAATCGGGCTGACATTTGGCACACTTAAAGGGCGCATTAAGGCGGATCTCAGTACCAACGTTGGTAGGAATCCGATAAACATTCACGGAGTTATAGCCAATTATTTGCGTAAAATAAGGTCGAAGGTCTGTCACGCCTACAGGGCAAACCCCTTGGAGGAATCAGTTGAACAGTGATGTTTAGATGGAGCAACCATCATAGCAGTGCCTTTTTGTGGTTTGAAAGGAATCGGGATAAAGACCATGGAGATATGACACAAAACCCAACCTGTGTCAAAATTACGAGATCGATTTTTATGAATAAAACAACTATTAGTTTTCGTGTCTACCAGGCAAACCGCTTAGAGTAATGAGCTGAAAATCAGTATGTAGCTGGAATAATCATCATAGAAAGTTCTTGCAGTAGTACAGAAGAATCGGATTACAAACCACTGAGTTATGATTCGAAAGGCAACTACGTGCAGCAAATGCGAGATCGAGATACTGTAATAGAACAGTCACCCTAATAAAGCATTCAGCTGCGTTTATAATTTACTCCATTATATTACATTGCAAGTTATTCTGTAGAGAATTAAGCTACAAACAAGTCACCCTGTAGTCAGATCAGCTAGAAGAAGGTACCTAATAGAGAGTTCAGCTACAAAGAAACCATCATGTAGAGAGTTCAACTCAAACAAATCACCCTGTAGAGAATTCAGCTACAAACAAATTGCCCTGTAGAGAGATCAACTAAAAGAAGTTATCTTTTAGAGAGTTCAGTTACAAAGAAACCACCATGTAGAGAGTTCAGCTGCAAACAAATCATCCAGTAGAAAGTTCCACTATGAACAGATCACGTCACCTTGTAGAGAGTTCAGTTAGAAACAAGTCATCCTGTAGAGAGATCAGCTAGAAGAAGTCACCTTGTTGAGAGTTTAGCTACAAAGAAACCACCATGTAAGAGAGTTCAGCTGCAAACAAATCACCTGTAAAGAGTTCAGCTAGAAACAAGTCACCCTGTAGATAGTTTAGCTAGAAGAAGTTACATTGTAGAGAGTTCAGCTAGAAACAAGTCACCCTGTAGAGAGATCAGCTAGAAACAAGTCTCCCTGTAGAGAGTTCAGCTAGAAGAAGTTACATTGTAGAGAGTTCAGCTACAAAGAAACTACCATGTAGAGAGTTCAGCTACAAACAAATCGCCCTGTACAGAATTCAGCTACAACCAAATCGCCCTGTAGAAAGATCAGCTAGAAGAAGTTACCTTGTAGAGAGTTCAGCTACAAATAAATCACCATGTAGAGAGTTCAGCTACAAACGAGTCATCCAGTAGAGAGATCAGCTAGAAGGATCACCTTGTAGATAGTTCAGCTACAAAGAAATCACCTGCTTCATCTTTTCTTCTTCCTGTGGTGAAGAAAAAAATGATAGGTTAAAAAGCCCTAAAGCCGGCCATAGGCCGGCTTTGGGGTAAACAAATACAAAAAGAAGTGAAATCTAATCCAAAACAGCCAAGCTGTAAAAAAGAGTGTAGCCCTCAGAAAGGCTATGGTGAAAAAAGATGTGAAATCCAAAGTGGCGGCCAAGAAATGGCTGTGATGGTAGGTTAATGGTAAAAATTTTAATAACAACAATTCAGGTGAATTTTATGCCAAGACCAAGTGGCACCAAATTCACCTGAATTGTTGTTATTAAAATTGTTACCATTAACCTACCATCACAGCCATTTCTTGGCCGCCACCTTGGATTTTACATCTTTTTTCACCATAGCCTTTCTGAGGGCCGCACTCTTTTTTTACAGCTTGGCTGTTTTGGATTAGATTATCATATTCCTTGAAGTATGAGGAGCTCGAAAAGCTTTGTCTGTCAGTGCTCCCAAGGAGATGGAATATGTAGCATTACAAGGTGTAGTTTACCTCACAGTAGTTCTCTCCTGTCTTTTCTTGCTGTTATGATCATAGGAAGGACCTGTAAAACTTAGCTTCCCAGCAATCCTGTTCATGGAAAGTGTAATAGTGAAAGTTACAAATCTGCACCAGACTGCATTCGTATGTCATAGCTGTTTTGTTAAGAACCTGTGGCTTTGTTTTTGTATTACCACTATGGAAATTGATCTTTCTGTTGTTACCGCTTCTAAGGCTGAAACTTAAGTCCCTTTAGATTAAAGAAATGTAATAAAACAGAATTTAAAAATGTGCAAACGTGTGGGTTTCTTGCAGATTCAGTCACATAATTATGTGGCCTACTGAGCGAAAACCTGACTTGCTTGCATAATACTGTTTTTGAAATAAAAGCCATTGAAATACATTCAATTTGGGTAAAAATGATGCTACATACATAAAGAATTTTATACATGCTTTAATTGCTTCAATAAACAGTGAAGGAAGACACGAATTGAAATATCTAATAATTATGCCAATAGATTCTCCTGTTCGTGAAGAGTAAGAATATCTGTTTCATTTTTGTACCACAAAGCAAATAAGAGTTATGTGTGTTTGGTTACATTGTGGTAAATGTAACTTTATCATGACCATCTATAAAGCTTGAATAACCTTCTTGCTTAATCTCATGGGTGTATTAAGGTCAAAACTATACCTTAAAAATTTCACTAGGACTTGGCACCAAATTCTACAAGCTAATTTGTTTGTACTTGAACTCACTACAGAGTGACTTCCAGTGTAGCTGGACTCTCTTCAAAATAGCTGCATGCACTATCTACAAGGTGACTTGTTTATAGCTGAACTCTCTACAAAGTTTATTGTAGCTGAACTCTCTACAGGATGACTTTAACTGACTTGTATCTATATAGCTGAACTCTCTAAAGTGTGGCCTTTTTGTAGCTGAAATCGCTTCAGGGTGACTTGTTTAATACTGAATTCTCCACAGGTTTGTAGCAGAATAGGGTAACTTGTTGGTAGCTGAATTATTTAATAATGCTGAACTCTCCACAGAGTGTTTGGTTATAGCTGAATCAAGACACGCGGTAGTGTGTCGTGCGGCCCAAGAAGCCGGCGCGCCACACCCGTGAGTATATTGACAGGAAGAACGAAAACGTCATTTTCACACCTTTGTATCTCGGTGATCACTTATCCGATTGGAACCACATTTCCTATACAGTTGCCTGCCAGCCAGGGGAGTCTACATTCCACATTTGAAGGAAATCAGTCCAGCCATTTCCGAGATACAAGCTGCCAAAGTTTCGTTTTTTTTCTTCGTTATTTTTTCTTCTTCGTCTTTTCGCACACTTGCACAAATTGCTATAACAAGCAAACGCGTACTCCGATCACCTTGAAATTTGGCACACAGAATGGGAGTCCAAAGGCGCATCCTAGCATAAAATTTGTATAAATCCAATGAATGGTGCAGGAGTTATGACCGATTATTCGCGTAAAACAAGATCGATTTGTTGTCACGCCTACAGGGTAAACCGCTACATGGAATGAGTTGAAAATTGCTATGTAGATGGAGTAACCATCGTAGGAGTCCCTTTTGGTGGTTTGAAAGGAATCGAGATAAAAACCATGGAGATATGACACAAAATTCAACCTGTGTCACAATTACGCGATCGATTTTTATGAATAAAAAAAGTATTAGTTTTCACGCCTACTAGGCAAACCGCTTAGAGCAATGAGCTGAAAATCGGTGTATAGCTGGAATAATCTTCATAGAAAGTCCTTGCAGTAGTACAGAAGAATCGGAGTACAAACCGCTGAGTTATGATTCTAAAGCCAACTCCGTGTAGCAAATGCAAGATCGAGATACTCTAATAGAACAGTCACCCTAATAGAGCATTCGGCTAATTTATTTACTCCATTATAGAATTTTATTACATCACAAGTTATTCTGTAGGGAGTTTAGCTGCAAACAGTTAATCTTATAGACAGTTCAGCATGAAGCAAGCCACCATGTGGAGAGTTAAGCAAATATATCACTATAGAGATTCAGAATATTACAAGTCACACTGAAGAAAGTTCAGCTATAAACAAGTCATGCACCCTGTAGAGAATTCAGCTACAATTAAGTCACTCTTTAGAGAATTTAGCTACACAGAATTCAGCTACACACAAGTCACCGTGGAGAGAGTTCAGCTACAAACAAATTACCCTTTAGAGAGATCAGCTACAAACAAAACACTTTGCAAAGTGTTCAGCTACAACAAATCAACCTTTAGAGCGATCAGCAATGAACAAATCAACACAAATCTACCGGTAGAGAGATAAACTAGAAACAAATCACCCTGTAGAGAGTTCAGCTACAAAAATTCACCCTGTAGAGACATCAGCTAGAAACTAGACACAATGTAAGGAGTTCAGCTACAAGCAATCACCCTGTAGAGAGTTCAGCTAAAACAAATCAACCTGCAGAGAGATCAGCTACAAACAAATCACCTTATAAACAGTTCAGCTACAAACAAATTACCTTGTAGAGAGATTGGCTACCAACAAATCAACCTGCAGAGAGATCAGCTACACACAATTCAACTTGTAGAGAGATCAGCTACAAACAAATCACCCTGTAGAGAGATCAGCTAGAAACTAGACACAATGTAAGGAGTTCAGCTACAAGCAAATCACCCTGTAGAGAGTTCAGCTACAAAAAATCATCCTGTAGAGATATCAGCTAGAAACAAATCACCCTGAAGAGAGGTCAGCTACAAAAAATTACCTTGTAGAGAGATCAACTACAAACAAAACACTTTGCAGAGAGTTCAGCTACAAACAAATCAACCTGTAGAGCGATCAGCTAGAAACAAATCACCCTGAAGAGAGGTCAGCTACAAAAAATCATCCTGTAGAGATATCAGCTAGAAACAAATCACCCTGAAGAGAGGTCAACTACAAAAAATCACCTTGTAGAGAGATCAACTACAAACAAAACACTTTGCAGAGAGTTCAGCTACAAACAAATCAACCTTTAGAGCGGTCAGCAACAAACAAATCAACCTGTAGAGAGATCATCTAGAAACAAATCAACCTGCAGAGAGATCAGCTACAAACAAATCAGCTTGTAGAGAGATCAGTTACACACAAATCAACCTGTAGAGAGATAAGCTAGAAACAAATCACCCTGTAGAGAGTTCAGCTAAAACAAATCAATCTGCAGAGAGATCAGCTACAAACAAATCACCTTATAGATAGTTCAGCTACAAACAAATTACCTTGTAGAGAGATCGACTACCAACAAATCACCCTGCAGGGAGATCAGCTACACACAAATCAACTTGTATAGAGATCAGCTACAAACAAATCACCTTGTAGAGAGATCAGCTACAAACAAATCACCTTGTAGAGAGATCAGCTACAAACTAGACACAATGTAAGGAGTTCAGCTCCAAGCAAATTACCCTGTGAAGAGTTCATCAACAAACAAATTAACCTGTAGAACAATCAGCTAGAAACAAATCACCCTGAAGAGAGGTCAGCTACAAAAAATCACCCTGTAGAGAGATCATCTACAAACAAATCACCCTGAAGAGAGGTCAGCTACAAACAAAACACTTTGCAGAAAGTTCAGCTACAAACAAATCAACTTTTGGAGCGATCAGCAACAAACAAATCAACTTGTAGAGAGATCAGCTAGAAACAAATCAACCTGCAGAGAGATCAGCTACAAACAAATCACCTTATAGACAGTTTAGCTACAAACAAATTACCCTGTAGAGAGATCGACTACAAACAAATCAACTTGCAGAGAGATCAGCTACACACAAATCACCCTGTAGAGAGTTCAGCTACAAGAAAACCACCCTGTAGAGAGTTCAGCAACAAAGAAACCACCATGTAGAGAGTTCAGCTGCAAACAAATCACCTTATAGAGAGTTCAGCTACAAACAAATTACCCTGTAGAGAGATCGGCTACAAACAAATCAACCTGTAGAGAGATCAGCTAGAAACTAGACACAATGTAAGGAGTTCAGCTATAAGTAAATCACCCTGTAGAGAGTTCAGCTAAAACAAATCAACCTGCAGAGAGATCAGCTACAAACAAATTACCTTGTAGAGAGATGGGCTACAAATTAATCAACCTGCAGAGAGATCAGCTACACTCAAATAAACTTGTAGAGAGATCAGCTACAAACAAATCACCATGTAGAGAGATCAGTTAGAAACTATACACAATGTAAGAAGTTCAGCTACAAGCAAATCACCCTTTAGTGAGTTCAGCTACAAACAAATCAACCTGCAGTGAGATCACCTACAAAAAAGCACCTTGTACAGAGTTCAGCTACAAACAAATTACCCTGTAGATAGATCGGCTGCAAACAAATCAACCTGTAGAAAGATCAGCTACACACAAATCAACTTGTAGAGAGATCAACTACAAACAAATCACCCTGTAGAGAGATCAGCTAGAAACTAGACACAATGTAAGGAGTTCAGCTACAAGTAAATCACCCTGTAGAGAGTTCAAGTAAAGCAAATAAACCTGCAGAGAGATCAGCTACAAACAAATCACCTTATAGACAGTTCAGCTACAAACAAATTACCTTGTATAGAGATCAGCTACAAATTAACCAACCTGCAGAGAGATCAGCTACACACAAATCAACTTATAGAGAGATCAGCTACAAACAAATCACCCTGTAGAGAGATCAGCTAGAAACTAGACACAATGCAAGGAGTTCAGTTACAAGCAAATCACCCTTTAGTAAGTTCAGCTACAAACAAATCAATCTGCAGTGAGATCACCCACAAAAACTCACTTGTACAGAGTTCAGTTACAAACAAATTACCTTGTAGAGAGATCAGGTAGAAGAATTCACCTTGTAGAGAGTTCAGCAACAAAGAAACCACCATGTAGAGAGTTCAGCTGCAAACAAATCACCCAGTAAAAAGATCAGCTAGAAGATGTTACCTTGTTGAGAGTTCAGTTACAAAGAAACCATCATATAGAGAGTTCAGCTACAAAGAAATTACTCCGTAGAGAGTTCAGCTAGAAGAAGTCACCTTGTAAAGAGTTCAGCTACAAAGAAACCATCATATACAGAGTTCAGCTACAAAGAAACCACCATGTAGAGTGTTTAGCTACAAAAATTCACCTGTAGAGAGTTCAGCTAGAAACAAATCACCCTGTAGAGAGATCAGCTAGAAGAGGTCAGTTCAGCTACAAAGAAACCACCACATAAAGAGTTCAGCTGCAAATAAATCCCCCTGTAGAGGGATCAGCTAGAAGAAGTCACCTTGTAAAGAGTTCAGCTACAAAGAAACCATCATATACAGAGTTCAGCTACAAAGAAACCACCATGTAGAGTGTTTAGCTGCAAAAATTCACCTGTAGAGAGTTCAGCTAGAAACAAATCCCCCTGTAGAGGGATCAGCTAGAAGAAGTCACCTTGTAGAGAGTTCAGCTACAAAGAAACCATCATGCAGAGAGTTCAGTTACAAACAAGTCACCCTGTAGAGAGATCAGCTAGAAGAAGTTACCTTGTAGATAGTTCAGCTACAAACAATTCACCCTGTAGAAAGATCAGCTAGAAGATAGAAGAAGTCACCTTGTAGAGTGTTCAGTTACAAAGAAACCATCATGTAGAGAGTTCAGCTGCAAACAAATCACTCTGTAGAGAGTTTAGCTACAAAGAAACCGCCATGTAGAGAGTTCAGCCTCAAACAAACCACCTTGTAGAGAATTCAACTACAACAAATCACCCTGTAGAGAAGAAGTTACCTTGTAGAGAGTTCAGCTACAAAGAAACCATCATGTAGGGAGTTCAGCTACAAAGAAACCACCATGTAGAGAGTTTAGCTGCAAACAAATCACCTGTAGAGAGTTCAACTGGAAACAAATCACCTCGTAGAGAGATCAACTGGACGAAGTCACCTTGTAGAGAATTCAGCTACAAAGAAACCATCATGTAGAGAGTTCAGCTGCAAACAAATCACCCTGTAGAGAGTTCAGCTACAAAAAAATCACCCTGTAGAGAGTTCAGCTAGACGAAGTCACCTTATAGAGAGTTCAGCTACAAAGAAACCACTATGTAGAGAGTTTAGCTGCAAACAAATCACCTGTAGAGAGTTCAGCTAGAAACAAAATCACCTGTAGAGAGACCAGCTAGAAGAGGTCACCTTGTAGAGAGTTCAGCTACAAAGAAACCATCCTGTATATAGTTCAGCTACATTTCAAGTCACCCAGTAGAGAGATCAGCTGCAAAAAAATATCCTGTGGGGAATAATGGGCATGTAATAAATATATGTATATAATTTGTATAATTACTAATAAAATAAAAAATAATTGAAGTATTAAAAATCTTCTTCTTTAAGTTCTTTTCTTCTTCCTGTGGTAAAGAAAAAAACACATGGGTTAAAAAGGCCCCAAAGCCAGCCATAGGCCGGCTTTGCAGTATAGAAATACAAAAATAAGTGATATCTAATCAAAAACAGCCAAGCTGTAAAAAAAGGTGGCCCCCAAATAGGCCATGGCGAAAAAGATGTGAAATCCAAGGTGGTGGCCAAGAAATGGCCGTGATGGTAGGTTAATGGTTAAATTTTAATAACAACAATTCAGGTGAATTTGGTGACCATGGCCTTTTTGGGGGCCGCACCTTTTTTTTACAGCTTGGCTGTTTTTGATTAGATTCTCTACAGGGGGACTTGTTTGTAGCTTATTGCTCTACTGGGTAACTTGTTTGTAGCTGAACTCTATAACGTGTGACATTTTTGTAGCTGAAATCTCTTCAGGGTGACTTGTTTGCCACTGAATTCTCCACAGAGTGTTTAGTTTGTAGCTGAACTTTACTTGATTGTAAGGGTTACTTGTTTGTGGCTGAATCTTGCAAATGAAAACTTGTTTGCAGCTGAACTTTCTGCAGGGTGGCTTGTTTTCTACCAGGTGACTTGTTTGTAGCTGAAGTCTCTCAGGTGATTTTTTGTCCACAGGGTGGTTTGGTTGTAGCTGAACTCTTTACCAGGTGATTTGTTTGTAGGTGAATACTGCACTAGGCGACTTGTTTGTGGCCAAAATCTTTACAGGGTGACTTATTTGTGGCTGAACATCTATAGGGTAATTTGTTTTTAGCTAAACTCTCTACACAGTGACTTGTTTATAACTGTACACTCTTCTGGTACTTTTGTAGCTGAACTCTCTGTATATGCAGTGACTTATTTGTTACTGAATTATCCACAGGGTAACTTGTTTGAGCTGAAGGGTGACTTGTTTATTACTGAACTCTTTACAAGGTGATTTGTTTGTACTGCACAGTGTCTTATTTGTTGCTGAGCACTCAACTGGGTGACTTTTTAGCTGAACTCTACAAGTTATTTGTTTGTGGCTGACCTCTCTACAGGTGATTTGTTTGTGGTTGGATTCTCCACAGGGTGACATATTTGCAGCTGAACTCTGTACAGGGTCACCTGTTTGTAGCTGAAATCTCCACAGTATCCTTTTTTTGCAATTGAACTCTTTTCAAGTTGACTTGTTTGTAGTTGAACTCTTTACAAGGTGACTTGTTTGTAACTGAACTCTCTACAAGGTGATTTGTTTGTAGCTGGACTCTCTACAGGGTGACTTGACTGTAGCTGAATGTGTCATGAAGACAGAGCGAGGTTTTAGCTGCCACTCGTACTGTGATATTGTCGAGACCATTCATATTAAAGAGCACACAGTATTTATACAATAATTGATAATTAATAATTGTTGAAATAATAATTGAAGTCCAGCTTCATTAAATAATAAATAATAATATAAATCTCAGTCTATCTTCTCAACACTCCCGAGGGAAGCAAAATATAACTGTGGAAATGTTATCATTTAAATGTTTTTGAATTGCTAGTCGAGCTTGAGTGGCTGCCTTTCTTTGCTGTTTGATAGGTTCAATTTGGCTTGGAACAATACTGTTTCTAACAGCATCAATCTTGTCTACATCAGTTACAGAATTATCAAGATCCTTTGGTTTATCGTTTTTGTTTACATCTGATTCAGTAATAGAGTTATCAGGGTTTTCTGGTACTTCTAGTGGATACAAGTGGTTCACTGGTCTTGTCATAATAATGTTTCCTGGTAATTGTATTTCGGCTGATCGAATTTTGGAGTCTCTACTAACTATTAGTCTTAATATTTTGCCAATTCTCCAATTGCTTCTTGGCAAATTATCATCCTTTACGATTACGATACTGCCCTCAGTGGGTTCCTTCTCACTATGTGACCTAGGTTGTCTATGTACAAGTGGATTTCTTTCCCTTAAACTCAAGAGATATTCATCTCTCCAGGATTTCCAGAATATGTCTAGATGTTTTGGTCCTTTCTTCCAGTGTTCAATCAATTTAGTTGCTGAATTCTTAACAACTTGGAATTCAGGATCACTATGATCGTTGCCATCACCAAAGGGACTGATACCCAGTTTTCTGTTGGATGCTAAAAAATGTGAAGGCGTTAGTACAAATCCTGACTTTAAATCTCCATAAACATACGTTAACGGTCTAGAATTAAGTACTGCTTCTATCTCAGCTATCAGGGTTATCAACTGTTCCAAAGTGAAATGTTTCCTTCCAGTAGCCTTCCTTAATGATCGTTTAACCATACCGACAAGTCTTTCATAAAAACCCCCTTGCCATGGGGCAAGAGCAGTTGTGAAGTTCCATTTAATTCCCTCCATAGAAATATAATTAAGTACATCCTTATTTTTGAACACTTGCCTCCACTGATTATCCAAAACTGTATTTGTTAATCGAAACTGTGGGGCATTATCGGAGATAATTAGGTCTGGTCTACCCTGACGTGATACAAATCGTCTGATACAATTTAGAAACTGAGTTGCAGTCAGGTCTAGAACCCACTCCATATGGATAGCTCTAATCGACAGACAAGTGAACAAGCATATCCAGACCTTCTTAAGTCCAGTTCCTTGTTTCACATATAATGGTCCCAAGTAGTCAAGCCCAACAAACTGAAATGGGTGACTCCTTGAAACTCTCTCCCTGGGCCAGGGTGGCATGTTGGGTAACTGGAATGAAGGTCCTTCATGTCTATTACAAATCAAACATTTAGAGATTACATGCCTTACTTGTGTCCTGCCTTGGGGAATCCAAAACTCCTCTCGTATTTGAGATAAAGTATGTGAAACTCCAGCATGAATCAATCTCTGGTGTACTTCGCTGATTAAAAGAGCAGTAAAACGTTCATACCTTGGAAGTAGCTTGGGATTCTTAGTATCCTCATTCAAATCAGCATTACCCAACCTTCCATAACATCTAAGCAGCCCAATATCATCAATTTTAACACCAAGTTGTTGTTGAATACAATTCTTTCGATGTTGCTCAATATCGTTGAGCACCTCATGATATTTTCTATGTTGTATCACATAAAGCCAAAGTAGTGTAGCATTTCTAATTTCATCTGAATAAATGGAACCTTCCCTCATATTATTAAACACTTTCTCCAAAATCTTGTGTTTCCTCAGAACTCTTTCTTTCAATTCCTTAGAACATTTGTTTAACACCATAATGTAAATGAACTTGATACAGTAAACAGTTATGCGAAGTAACTTTCGTAAAGAGGAATATTTGAATTCATCTATTGTTAGTGGAGATGGATAATCATTGTGGACTTGAGAACCATCGTTAACAACATTAGTAACTTCGTATATGACTTGTGAACCTTTCTTACCAATTTCCAACAAGTTATCCAGCTTATCTGGTGTAATGTCTGGCATGTTCCAACTAGGCCATGTTGTTTCTTCAGATTTCAACCATTCCGGTCCATGCCACCATAATTTACAATCGATAATTTCTTGAACAGTGAGCCCCCGTGTTGCATAGTCTGCAGGGTTTTGTTTTGATGGAATATAACAAAATGTAATGTCCTTTTCCATTCGTATCTCCTTAATTCGATTTTCAACAAACAAAGGTAACAATTTTGAACTCTTCATCCAATGTAAAACGCATTCAGAGTCAGTCCAGAGATATCTCTTATATATTGGTAGTTTAAGCTCCTGAACAATAAAATTTGCAGCACGTACTCCAATTAAGACACCTAATAATTCAAGCCGTGGCAATGTGATCTCACCAGAATTTTTGGCATTCTTCTTCTTTCCAGTGCTGCTTGGTGCCAAACGCATCTTAGAAAAAACTAGGTTTACAAAAGTCCCACAACCTGTAATGACTCGTAAGTAAACTGTAGTAGCATATGACTTAATTGAGGCATCACAGAATACAAGTACCTCAAAGACCATGTCATGTTCACATGTTGCAATGAAACGTGGGATTTTTATCAATGATAGATGTTGAAGTGTTCTTGTTAATTTTCGGAATTCCTGACAAAGTGATTGTGGCAAATGTTCATCCCATGATAATTTATGTTTCCATAGACTCTGCAAGAACACTCTTCCATGAAATGAAACTGGTGTGATCAGACCCAATGGGTCATATATCTTGGCAACAAAACTTAGTACTTCTCTTTTAGTAATGGTCACATTTGATGAAGGGATATTAACATCAGCAATCTGGATATAATCCTCAATTCGATTCCACAACATTCCAAACAATCCAATGACACATCCCATTACCTTCTGATCATCAGGTAAGCAATCAAGAAATTCCTGAGAATTTGAAACCCATTCACGTAAATTCATTGATGCCTTTCTGAAGATATTTGTAGATTCAACAAATATTTGGTAGGCTTCATTAACTGATTCAGATCCCATAGTAACATTATCCACATACAAATTCTCAAGAATTTTCTTTGCCACTAAACTGTTCTCATTTTTCAGGTGAAATTTCAAAGTTCCTCCAGCAGAAATGGGCTACATACTATTCCGAATGGGACACGACAAAATCGATAAATGTCTATATTACCTTCTAGTTTATCTGGATGTTCAGGATCACGAAACCATAGAAAACGCGTCACATCCCTTTCTTCCTGCTGGATCCCAATTTGCAGAAAGGCCTTTTCTACATCGGCCAAAATAACAATTGGGTATGTTCGTTGTCTTAATAACACTCCACACATATCAGGTAGGGTTATAGGTCCTCGGTATAAACAATCATTTAAACAATTAGCACTCTTACTTGCCTTAGCTGAGGCGTCATAAACAATTCGGACCTTAGTGGTGTTTTTAGAAGGTGTCAGTACTGGATGGTGTGGTAAATAATGCGTCTTGTGATCAATTACTTTTTCTATAACCTTTTCAATAATTCCTTGCTTTAGTTGACTCTGTAAAATATCATCATACTGTTGTAAAAGAGTTCTATCAGCTTGAAATCGTCATGACAATGATTTCATTCTCCCGTAAGCCACATCAGAATTATCAGGTAAGTGAGGTTCAGGCCTCTTCCATGGCCATTTAATCTGATATCGTTCTCCATCATGATAAATTCCCTGATTGAACTGTTCTAGGGCCTTGTCATCACCATCCATCTGTAGAGGGTCACTAATACCGATTATGTCTAAACTCCCAAGTTAGGATTCCTTACCACAACACTATCTGCAGCTGAAAACAAATTCAGTTCGGAAACACTTTGGTTCATCTGTGTCATAACAAAACAAGCGGCTAACTGCTGATTAACATTAACATCACTGTTAGGGTCCACAAACTTCCCTGTAAGTAAATATCCCAACTTAGATAACAACAATAATAAACCTGACGGCAGCACAATCCTCCCATTATGAACAATGCTCCAAAAGTAATCAGATCCAACTAAGATATCAATGGGAGCTGTATCTGATGGGTCCGGAATAATATCAGCCAGTTTCTCAGGTGAAATCGATTGAAGAAACTTTAAATCTGATGGTTGAAGTGGTCCTCTTCGAATGGGACTAGTGATCTGAGTCAAAACATTAGCATTGAGGTCCATATTTGAATTCTCTTTTGTAATGATGGTAAAATGGACAACATATGTATCAATGGTCTGAGGACACTGTGAACTAAACGTAGAAATAGATAATGTTTCTTTTCTTTGAGAAGGCAAACTCAATTTTTTAGCAAGTCTTTCTGTCATGAAAGTTCTCTGGCTAGCACTATCTAACAGTAGGCGAGCTGATATAATAGATCCATTGGAGCAAAAAATTGGAACTAGTGCTGTTTGGAGAATTACTCTTTCCCCATGCGTTAATAACATATGATCTGTACTTACTGCAGGTGTAACAGTGTTTTTGCTAGAAGTGGTTTCAGTGCTAACAACCAACTAGTTATCAGTAGATGACTGGTTAACAGCTGTTGTTTTCGATGAGGAAGCAAGTCCTGGTGTTTCTGACGAAGAAGTAATTCTTGGACGTATCCTGGAAGAACCAGCAGGTAGTTGATTAACAGCCGTTGTGTCAGGTGATGAAGCAAACTTCTTGGGACATATACACCGGTTGTGGTGACCACTTGCTCCACAGTAGCAGCAAGATCTCGAGTGACCGTTAACACATTCCCTAAAAAGATGACCAATCTTGAGACATATAAAACAACGACCTTGAGAAATAAGTAGACGTTTACGATCTGCAACAGTTTTAACCTTATCACAATTGTCGTTAAAGTGACTACCTTTGCAAAAAATACATGGGTATGATGGCTTACGTGATTGACTCTGTTGTTTATCAAAGTTCCTTTTACTGTCAACTAGAAAACTCTCAACTGAATGATAACCTTGTTTTTCAGCAAGTGGCTTGTAAGAGCTTTCACTTCTTCTCTGACTTCTAATTTGACTCCCCCTAGAATTAGAGTCATGTCTTTGTGCATTTTCATGAATTGAAACATATCGGTTAAGTGACTCTCTTAATAACTTTACTGTCCATGTTTGTTCAATGTCCTTTGACTCTTCTAACCTTATGATTACTTCAACTGGAAATTTTGATAGTATCTGTTGTATAAGCATACGTTGCTCATCAACCCTCTCTCCCTGAGATTCCAACTGTCGCAACATCTTCTCCATCGTTTCGTAATTATGTTTAATATCGCTAAATCGATTTGTAGCAATTGAGAGATGCTGTAATTTGGAATACAAGGCCTCTATTATGTTCTCTTTCTTACCAAACTTATCTTGTAATATCTTCAGAATAGTTATCGTTAGTGACAGAAATTCCACTTATCTCAGTAGATCATTTACACACAAATCAACCTGTAGAGAGATAAGCTAGAAACAAATCAGCCTGAGGAGAGTTCAGCTACAAAAGTCACCCTGTAGAGACATTAGCTAGAAACTAGACACGGGAGTTCAGCTAGAAGCAAATCACCCTGTAGAGAGTTCAGCTAAAACAAATCAACCTGCTGAGAGATCAGCTACAAACAAATCACCTTTTAGACAGTTCAGCTACAAACAAATTACCTTGTAGAGAGATCGGCTACAAACAAATCAACCTGCAGAGAGATCAGCTACACACAATTCAATTTATAGAGAGATCAGCTACAAACAAATCACCCTGTAGAGAGATCAGCTAGAAACTAGACACAATATAAGGAGTTCAGCTACAAGCAAATCACCGTGTAGAGAGTTCAGCTACAAACAAACCAACCTGTAGAGCGATCAGCTAGAAACAAATCACCCTGAAGAGAGGTCAGCTACAAAAAATCACCCTGTAGAGATATCAGCTAGAAACAAATCACCCTGAAGAGAGGTCAGCTACAAAAAATCACCTTGTAGAGAGATCAACTACAAACAAAACATTTTGCAGAGAGTTCAGCTACAAACAAATCAACCTTTAGAGCGATCAGCAACAAACAAATCAACCTGTAGAGAGATCATCTAGAAACAAATCAACCTGCAGAGTTATCAGCTACAAACAAATCAGCTTGTAGAGAGATCAGTTACACACAAATCAACCTGTACAGAGATAAGCTAAAAACAAATCAGAGTTCAGCTAAAACAAATCAATCTGCAGAGAGATTAGCTACATACAAATCACCTTATAGATAGTTCAGCTACAAACAAATTACCTTGTAGAGAGATCGGCTACAAACAAATCACCCTGCAGAGAGATCAGCTACACACAAATCAACTTGTATAGAGATCAGCTACAAACAAATCACCCTGTAGAGAGATCAGCTAGAAACTACACACAATGTAAGGAGTTCAGCTACAAACAAATCACCCTGTAGAGAGATCAGCTACAAACTAGACACAAAGTAAGGAGTTCAGCTACAAGCAAGTTATCCTGTAGAGAGTTCATCTACAAGCAAATCAACCTACAGATCAATCAGCTAGAAACAAATCACCCTGAAGAGAGGTCAGCTACAAAACATCACCCTGTAGAGAGATCAGCTAGAAACAAATCACCCTGAAGAGAGGTCAGCTACAAAAAAATCACCCTGTAGAGAGATCAGCTAGAAACAAATCACCCTGAAGAGAGGTCAGCTACAAACAAAACACTTTGCAGAGAATTCAACTACAAACAAATCAGCTTGTAGAGAGATCAGTTACACACAAATCAACCTGTAGAGAGATAAACTAGAAACAAATCACCCTGTAGAGAGTTCAGCTACAAGCAAAACACCCTGTAGAGAGTTCAGCAACAAAGAAACCACCATGTAGAGAGTTCAGCTGCAAACAAATCACCTTATAGAGAGTTCAGCTACAAACAAATCACCCTGTAGAGAGATCAGCTAGAAACTAGACACAATGTAAGGAGTTCAGCTACAAGCAAATCACCCTTTAGTGAGTTCAGCTACAAACAAATCAACCTGCAGTGAGATCACCTACAAAAAAGCACCTTGTACAGAGTTCAGCTACAAGCAAATTACCCTGTAGAGAGATCGGCTACAAACAAATCAACCTGTAGAAAGATCAGCTACACACAAATCAACTTGTAGAGAGATCAGCTACAAACAAATCACCCTGTAGAGAGATAAGCTAGAAACAAATTACCCTGTAGAGAGTTCAGCTAAAACAAATCAACCTGCAGAGAGATCAGCTACAAATAAATCACTTTATAGACAGTTCAGCTACAAACAAATTACCTTGTAGAGAGATCGGCTGCAAATTAATCAACCTGCAGAGAGATCAGCTACACACAAATCAACTTGTAGAGAGATCAGCTACAAACAAATCACCCTGTAGAGAGATCAGCTAGAAACTAGATACAATGCAAGGAGTTCAGTTACAAGCAAAATCACCCTTTAGTGAGTTCAGCTACAAACTACTCAACCTGCAGTGAGATCACCCACAAAAACGCTCTTGTACAGAATTCAGTTACAAACAAATTACCCTGTAGAGAGATCAGGTAGAAGAATTCACCTTGTAGAGAGTTCAGCAACTAGGGACCCGCCGATAATGCTCATAATTTTACCTATTATGCTATGCTGCACTGCTCAAAAATTTACCTATTATGCTTAAATTTATGCTCAATACTTACCCATTATGCTCAAATTATGCCCAATTATTTATGCCTCAGTTCTCATGCTCTGCTAATAATTTCCAATTTATGGATAAATAATAAGTGGCTGAAGCACAAACTTACTTGTCAAAATGCATATCACAGAAAAGATTGATATACTCTAATAGAACAGTCAGCTATGTGATTTTTCTATTAGAGTTACTGACTGTTCTATTAGAGTATATCGATCTTTCTGTGATAGCTATTTTGATAAGAATTCATACTATTACACAAATATTCTACCTATTACGCTAGCATTATGCTCAATGCTTTCAGACACCTATTATGCTCATAATTATGCCAGCATAATCGGCGGGTCCCTATCAGCAACAAAGAAACCGCCATGTAGAGAGTTCAGCTACAAACAAATCACCCAGTAGAAAGATCAGCTAGAAGAAGTTGCCTTGTAGAGAGATCAGTTACAAAGAAACCATCATATAGAGAGTTCAGCTACAAAGAAATTACCCCGTAGAGAATTCAGCTAGAAGAAGTCACCTTGTAAAGAGTTCAGCTACAAAGAAACCATCATGTACAGAGTTCAGCTACAAAGAAACCACCTGTACAGAATTCAACTACAAACAAATCACCCTGTATAGAGATCAGCTAGAAGAAGTTACCTTGTAGATAGTTCAGCTACAACAATTCACCCTGTAGAAAGATCAGCTAGAAGAAGTCACCTTGTAGAGTGTTCAGTTACAAAGAAACCATCATATAGAGAATTCAGCTGCAAACAAATCACTCTGTAGAGAATTAAGCTACAATGAAACCGCCATGTAGAGAGTTCAGCCTCATACAAACCACCTTGTAGAGAATTCAACTACAACAAATCACCCTGTAGAGAAGAAGTTACCTTGTAGAGAGTTCAGCTACAAAGAAACCATCATGTAGGGAGTTCAGCTACAAAGAAACCACCATGTAGAGAGTTTAGCTGCAAACAAATCACCTTCAGAGAGTTCAGCTAGAAACAAATCACCCCGTAGAGAGATCAGCTGGACGAAGTCACCTTGTAGAGAGTTCAGCTACAAAGAAACCATCATGTAGACAGTTCAGCTGCAAACAAATCACCCTGCAGAGAGTTCAGCTACAAAAAAATCACCCTGTAGAGAGTTCAGCTAGATGAAGTCACCTTATAGAGAGTTCAGCTACAAAGAAACCATCATGTAGAGAGTTCGGCTACAAAGACACCACCATGTAGAGAGTTTAGCTGCAAACAAATCACCTGTAGAGAGTTCAGCTAGAAACAAAATACCCTGTAGAGAGACCAGCTAGAAGAGGTTACCTTGTAGAGAGTTCAGCTACAAAGAAACCATCCTGTATATAGTTCAGCTACATTTCAAGTCACCCAGTAGAGAGATCAGCTGCAAAAAAATATCCTGTGGGGAATAATGGGCATGTAATAAATATATGTATATAATTTGTATAATTACTAATAAAATCAAAAATAATTGAAGTACTAAAACTCTTCTTTAAGTTCTTTTCTTCTTCCTGTAGTAAAGAAAAAAACACATGGGTTAAAAAAGCCCCAAAGCCAGCCATAGGCCGGTTTGCAGTATACAAATACAAAAAGAAGTGATATCTAATCAAAAACAGCCAAGCTGTAAAAAAAGGTGCAGCCCCCAAAAAGGCCATGGTGAAAAAAGATGTGAAATCCAAGGTGGCGGCCAAGAAATGGCTGTGATGGTAGGTTAATGGTTACATTTTAATAATGACAATTCAGGTGAATTTTGTGCCGCTTGGTCTTGGCACCAAATTCACCTGAATTGTTGTTATTGAAATGTAACCATTAACCTACCATCACAGCCATTTCTTGGCCGCCACCTTGGATTTCACATCTTTTTTCACCATGGCCTTTATGGGGGCCGCACCTTTTTTTACAGCTTGGCTGTTTTTGATTAGATATATAATTCCATGACTGTTAGCATGATTTCTTTCAAACGACCAAACGTTTGCACTATGTGGTCTGTTAACTCCAAAATCGGTCTGTTTACTCCATGTACAGACCGATTTTCAGGTTATTCCTCCAAGCAGTTTACCCTGTGGCCATTAAAAAGTTGCTATTGCATTTTTAGAAAATTACATAATTTTATGTGACCGGATCTGCAAAAAGGAGTCTTATAGCCTTGCCAATGAGGTGAGTCATAACTCATCATGTGTTTAATCCATTGTCTTAAAATTACATCCAGAAATAGTGGTATGGTTGCAGCATAAGATGACCAAATTTCAGGCTGGTACCATGCACACAAGTCAAGTTTTGGATTGTCAAGTATATGCAATTGGAAAGGCTCTAAGACCCCTTTTTGCAGATCCGCTCACATATAATTTGCTTGTTCTTTATCAAATGTGTACAACATTTGGACTATACGTAAATGTACTATACTACATTCCTATTGCCCTCCAAGTTATAAGAAATCCACTAAAGTGCGCATTTTTGTTTGTTTGTGGGTTTTTATAACATTTTGCACTACATTAAACCTACTAACTTTACTATTGGGACAGTATAGATTAAGTTAAGTAGTTAGGACTATAATTTACTCATTTATTCATATCTAGTTGTCCTCTTTGTGTTGTTCCATGATCTACTCAATGGCTGACACATGGTGGGTAGAAATACATATGCATCCACACATTGCCCACACAATTATTTTACTTTACATTGTCACTTATTAACTGCCAACGTGCAACTACACTAAGCCTAGTCTAACCTGTAAACCCAAACCCATAATTGAACGCTCCATGTCACTCAGTATAGCAAGTCAAAGTATATTGTATCTTTGAACCGGTTGGATATCAAAACAATGAGCAAACTGCATTCCCATGATAATCAAGATATTATCCAGACAATAGCGCGAGTTAAACCCTGAGCAGCACCTTTAAAGGCCCAACACTAAAGTGGTATATCATTGATTAAACAGTGCCTGTACTTTAGGTATTGTACAAATTGCTCTTCTTGTTCTCTATTGCTATAACTCTGAAAGCCCTTACTAAATAATGCTCAAACTTTAACAGCCTATTTTCTCTCAGTTTTTTGTGGAGCAGATTACATATTGTAATAATAATAATATTGCAGAAAAATTTTACAAGCACTATTCTGTGCAATAAATTTATGTGTAATATGCACATTTGCAATATGCTGTGTAATATGTACATGTATATAGTATGCTACTAGGTATGTGTACATTATGCCGGAATCATTTTTGGAATAATTGGTGGTAAAAAGAATCAGGAATAATTCCGGAATTATAGGGTAATCTTCCAGAATAATTAATTAGAATTCCCACATTTTTTGTGTAGTATTGCAGAAAAATTCGCGAAAGAACATCCACAATCATTGCTAGCACAAAATTGGGCAAAAAGATTGAGATACTCTAATAGAGCAGTCGCTTACCCTAATAGAACAGTCAGACAATTTTTGGTGTGACTGCTCTATTAGAGTAACTCGATCTTTGGAGGTAGTTTTTATGCTTGCAAGCTGTTATATTTTCAGCTGCAGAAGGATATCCATTTGACTTTTCAATTTCAGGAATTACTCCAGGAATATTTGGGGAATAATTTTGGGAATAATAGGTGAATAAAAAAAGTAGGGACCCGCCGATTATGCTGGCATAATTATGAGCATAATAGATGCCTGAAAGCATTGAGCATAATGCTAGCATAATAGGTAGAATATTTGTGTAATAGTATGAATTCTTGCTTATTAAAATAGCTATCACAGAAAGATCGATATACTCTAATAGAACAGTCAGTAACTCTAATAGAACAATCACATAGCTGACTGTTCTATTAGAGTATATCGATCTTTTCTGTGATATGCATTTTGACAAGTAAGTTTGTGCTTCAGCCACTTATTATTTATCCATAAATTGGAAATTATTAGCAGAGCATGAGAACTAAGGCATAAATAATTGGGCATAATTTGAGCATAATGGGTAAGTATTGAGCATAAATTTAAGCATAATAGGTAAATTTTTGAGCAGTGCAGCATAGCATAATAGGTAAAATTATGAGCATAATCGGCGGGTCCCTAAAAAAAAGAATTGCCAGAAAGAATAATAGGTAATTTAAAAAGCATAATGTACTCAAGCCTATATGCTACGTATTTTAAAAATTGCTAATCTAAAAATTAATTAGGGATCTATGCAATAAAAATAGATATACTAGCTAGATATCTCCAACTTTGTGATTGGGATCCTGCTCGCGACAGGTTCATGACTACACCCATCAAATTAATATCTAATCCAAAACAGCCAAGCTGTAAAAAAAGAGTGCGGCCCTGAGAAAGGCTATGGTGAAAAAAGATGTGAAATCCAAGGTGGCGGCCAAGAAATGGCTGTGATGGTAGGTTAATGGTAAAAATTTTAATAACGACAATTCAGGTGAATTTTGTGCCAAGACCAAGCGGCACCAAATTCACCTGAATTGTTGTTATTAAAATTTTTACCATTAAGCTACCATCACAGCCATTTCTTGGCCGCCACCTTGGATTTCACATCTTTTTTCACCATAGCCTTTTTCAGGGCCGCACTCTTTTTTTACAGCTTGGCTGTTTTGGATTAGATTTCACTTCTTTTTGTATTTGTATACCCCAAAGCCGGCCTATGGCTGGCTTTAGGGCTTTTTAACCTGTCATTTTTTCTTTACTACAGGAAGAAGAAAAGATGAAGCAGGGTGATTTCTTTGTAGCTGACCTCTCTGCAAGGTGACCCTTCTAGCTGATCTCTCTACCGTATGACTTGTTTGTAGCTGAACTCTCTACAGGGTGGTTTGTTTGTAGCTGAACTCTCTACAAGGTAACTTCTTCTAGCTGATCTTTCTACAGGGTGATTTGTTTGTAGCTGATCATGAATTCTCTACAGGGCGATTTGTTTGCAGCTAAACTGCTGAACTCTCTACAATGTAACTTCTTCTAGCTGAACTCTCTACGGGTGGCTTGTTTCTAGCTGATCTCTCTACAGGGTGACTTGTTTCTAGCTGAACTCTCTACAGGGTGATTTGTTTGTAGCTGAATTCTCTACAAGGTAACTTCTTCTAACTGATCTTTCTACAGGGTGATTTGTTTGTAGCTGAATTCTCTACAGGGCAATTTGTTTGCAGCTGAACTCTCTACATGCTAGTTTCTTTGTAGCTGAACTCTCTACAATGTAACTTCTTCTAGCTGAACTCTCTACAGGGTGACTTGTTTGTAGTTGAACCCTCTACAGGGTGATTTGTTTGTAGCTGAACTCTCTACAAGGTAACTTCTTCTAGCTGATCTTTCTACAGGATGATTTGTTTGTCTCTACAGGGCAATTTGTTTGCAGCTGAACTCTGTACATGGTAGTTTCTTTGTAGCTGAACTCTCTACAACGTAATTTCTTCTAGCTGAACTCTCTACAGGGTGACTTGTTTCTAACTGAACTCTCTACAGGGTGATTTGTTTGTAGCTGAACTCTCTACAAGGTAACTTCTTCTAGCTGATCTTTCTACAGGGTGATTTGTTTGTAGCTGAATTCTCTACAGGGAAATTTGTTTGCAGCTGAACTCTCTATATGGTAGTTTCTTTGTAGCTGAACTCTCTACAACGTAATTTCTTCTAGCTGAACTCTCTACAGGGTGACTTGTTTCTAACTTAACTCTCTACAGGGTGATTTGTTTGTAGCTGAACTATCTACAAAGTAACTTCTTCTAGCTGATCTTTCTACAGGGTGATTTGTTTGTAGCTGAATTCTCTACAGGGCAATTTGTTTGCAGCTGAACTCTGTACATGGTAGTTTCTTTGTAGCTTAACTCTCTACAATGTAACTTCTTCTAGCTGAACTCTCTACAGGGTGACTTGTTTCTGGCTGATCTCTCTACAGGCCTAGGGTGACTTGTTTCTAGCTGAACTCTCTACAGGGTGATTTGTTTGTAGCTGAACTCTCTACAAGGTAGCTTCTTCTAGCTGATCTTTCTACAGGGTGATTTGTCTGTAGCTGAATTCTCTACAGGGCAATTTGTTTGCTGCTGAACTCTCTACATGGTAGTTTCTTGTAGCTGAATTCTCTACAATGTAACTTCTTCTAGCTGAACTCACTACAGGGTGACTTGTTTGTAGCTGAACCCTCTACAGGGTGATTTGTTTCTAGCTGAACTCTCTACAAGGTAACTTCTTCTAGCTGATCTTTCTACAGGGTGATTTGTTTGTAGCTGAATTCTCTACAGGGCGATTTGTTCGCTGCTGAACTGTCTACATGGTAGTTTCTTTGTAGCTGAACTCTCTACAATGTAACTTCTTCTAGCTGAACTCTCTACGGGTGACTTGTTTCTAGCTGATCTCTCTACAGGGTGACTTGTTTCTAGCTGAACTATCTACAGGGTGATTTGTTTGTAGCTGAACTCTCTACAAAGTGACTTCTTCTAGCTGATCTATCTACAGGATGACTTGTTTCTAACTGAACTCTCTACAGTGTGATCTGTTCATAGCGGAACTTTTTACTGGGTGATTTGTTTGCAGCTAAACTCTTTGCATGATTGTTTCTTTGTAACTGAACTTTCTACAAGGTAACTTCTTCTAGCTGATCTCTCTACAAGATGACTTGTTTCTAACTGAACTCTCTACAGTGTGATCTATTCATAGCGGAACTTTTTACTGGGTGATTTGTTTGCAGCTAAACTCTTTGCATGATCGTTTCTTTGTAACTGAACTCTCTACAATGTGACTTCTTCTAGCTGATCTCTCTACAGGATGACTTGTTTCTAACTGAACTCTCTATAGTGTGATCTGTTCATAGCAGAACTTTCTGAGTACTGGGTGATTTGTTTGCATCTAAACTCTTTGCATGATTGTTTCTTTGTAACTGAACTCTCTACAAGGTAACTTCTTCTAGCTGATCTCTCTAAAGGGCAATTTGTTTGTAGCTGAATTCTCTACAGGGTGATTTATTTCAGCTGAACTCTCTACATGATGGCTTCTTTGTAGCTGAACTCTCTATTAGGTACCTTCTTCTAGCTGATCTGACTACAGGGTGACTTGTTTGTAGCTGACTTCCCTACAGAATAACTTGCAATGTAATATAACTGAGTAAATTATACATGCAGCTGAATGCTTTATTAGGGTGACTGTTCTATTAGAGTATCTCGATCTCGCATTTGCTGCACATAGTTGCCTTTCGAATCATAACTCAGTGATTTGTAATCCGATTCTTCTGTACTACTGCAAGAACTTTCCATGATGATTATTCCAGCTACATACTGATTTTCAGCTCGTTGCTCTAAGTGGTTTGCCTGGTAGACACGAAAACTAATAGTTTTTTTATTCATAAAAATCGATCACGTAATTTTGACACAGGTTGGGTTTTGTGTCATATCTCCATGGTCTTTATTCCGATTCCTTTCAAACCACAAAAAGGCACTCCTACGATGGTTGCTCCATCTACATATCAATTTTCAACTGATTCCTCCAAGGGGTTTACCCTGTAGGCGTGACAGACCTTCGACCTTATTTTACGCAATAATCGGTCATAACTCCGTGAATGTTCATCGGATTCCTACCAAAGTTGGTACACAGATCCGCCTTAATGAGCCCTTTAAGTGTGCAAAATTTCAGCCCGATCCGAGCACGCATCTGTGTTTTATGGCGGATTTTGCGAAGTGTGCGAAATGAAGATGAAGAAGAAGAAAAAAATGAAGAAATTAAAACGAAATTTTGTTCGCTCGTATCTCGGAAATGGCTGGAGCGAGTTTCTTCAAATTTGGTATGTAGACTCCCCTAACTGGGCAGCATGTCTCTAGCAAATTTGATTCTAATCGGATAAGGGATCACAGAGCTACATAGGTGTGAAAATTGCATTTTCTTTCTTCCTGTTAATATACTCACGGTGTGGCGCGCCGGCTTCTTGGGCCGCACGACACACTATCGTGTGTCTTGATCTAGGTGGACCAATAGTGATAGAGTACGGAGACCACACCTCTTAACAATCTAGCTATTAGTAAATGAGATTACCTCACCCTTATTGGTACAGCTAGTTGCACACACCTTGGCTGACTTGAGATATACTCTAATACAACAGTCATGTATGATATTCTAATAGAACAGTCACAAGTTACATTGTAGCTAGCTATGCTACAACAAAAAAAACAACTAAAAAAACTAGTATTTTAAATTATTGTTAATTTAAAAATGAAGTAGGGATCTATGCAATAAAAATCAGTGAAACAATTAAGATAACAATGATGGTATTACAGCATAGCTCAGTGGAAAGTCCCTACTTTGGAATTTAACAAAATAATTGTTCATAGCTAATGTGCCAAAGTAAGGACTTTCCCACTGAGCTATGTTGTAAATAGTGTTGTACCGATTCCCACTTTTTAGGAAAAACTGATATCCGATATATTTTTGACCTGTTTTACCCTGTTTTACTGATAGTTAACCAATACCCAATTGTAGGTCTTAACAAATTTAATTACACTTGTGCATACTCCACTAAAAGTACAGCCAGTAAAGCCATTGTTGTTGGGTTGTACACTTACGTACCTCAACTCAAAGTTACTAGTCAGTCCAGTGGGCAAGGCTCCAACCATCACTATTTATTATTGTGATTACCACAAAACATAAACAAATTGCCTAAGTACATGCTAGTGCCTTTGACACCAGCCCTCCAGTGGTACTGCAGCTGCTGAAGCTGAATAGACTAATAATCTGCTGGCCACAGCCCATGCAACCAATTTCCGATTATGGTAAAAACAGCTAATTATTGGCTTCTACTGATTACCGATCCAATAAAATTGGTACAACTCCAGCTGTAATGCCATCATTCATCTCTTATTTCACTACTTTTTATTGCATAGATCCCTACTTCATATATTTTTAAAATACTAGTTTATTAGTTTTTTGTTGTAGTACAGCTAGCTTCAATGCAACTTGTGACTGTTCTATTAGAATATCATACATGACTGTTGTATTAGAGTGACTGTTGTAGATCAATATAGAGTGAGGTGCCGGATCTTGTTTACTGTTAAGTAAATAGCTAGATTGTTAAGAGGTGTGGTCTCCATACTTTATCGCTATTAGTCCACCTAGATCTTTATTTGATGGGCATGGTCACGAACCTATCGCAAACAGGATTCCAATCACGAAGTTGCAGATATCTAGCTATTATATCTCTTATAGTAGTGCCGGGACTAAAAGCACTTCTGAAATCCAGCTCTGAAATAATTCTGTGGCATGTAAGATAGAAAGTGTTGATACGGAAAATTAATGCCTCAAATGGTTTTATTGGATGAAAAAGATGACAAGCAGTTTCATTGAAGATAAAAGAAAAGACAAGGGCAGAGGGCCTGCAATTGGCAGAACCCCAAAAAGTACATCCCACTGGTGATTTTGTTATAGTGGCATAAAATAATGACCGTGTGCTGCTTTGTTTGGCCTCTAGCCTTGCGAATATGGTCAGTCTGGCAGTCAGTCAGGCAGTCAGTCAGGCAGTGAGACTTAAATTCGAGTTTTGGCGATTTGTTTTAAATATCTATATCCGGCTACCTGTAACTATCATACAGTACAATAGTAACTGTATAGTGGGGACCACAAAGGAGTAGGTGTGGCCCACGAAATAACATCACCCAAAAACCAGCCTCAATTTTCCCTGACGACGATGAGGCAGTATTAGTGAGGTAAAACTAAGCCCAAACAAGCTTTCAGATCAACCCGAAATGCTTTCAACAAAAATCTACGGAATTTTAATTTTTTTTTATTTGGCGGAATTTTCTACTGACTCACTGAGTAAGTAAGTAACTGACTGACTGATGCCTTCAGACAAGCATAACTTGATAAGGGCTAAGGCTACAGGCTTGATTTTTTCACTGTTCGACATTGCTTCAGCCCAACAGGTGCCTTTTGGCATACTGCAGTATGTACAATGCATTATTCATGGACTTACTAGTGTCCTCCTTTGTGTGCCATTCATCTTTGCTAACAAGGAAAGGTATCGATTTGGCGCAAGCACATGATGGCTTCCCTTCGAAATGGAAATCGTCCGTATTTTTCATAGTGGCTATTTTGATTGCAGAGGTGGTTTTCAAACAGTTCTTGATTTGTATTGCTGTGTAACAGGTTGAACATAGCTGACAGTGAAGAGTAATGAATGCTTCACTTTTCAGATGATATTTAATAAATTGGGGCACGGCACCATTTCTTTTGGTATGCATAGATTGTAGAGGTGCTTCTGGAAAGTTCTTGGTTCGAAACGCTGTGTAATGGGTTGAACGTAGCTGACAACGAAGTGTAATGGATACTTCACTTTTCAGGCAATAAGTGATATAACTGGGGCATGCGGTGCCATTTCAGATGTGGTGCCATTTCAGATGCGGTGCCATTTCAGATGCGGTATGCATGGGTTCACCAGTCATAATAAAACTATTCACAAAAAAAGTTAACAAACAAGTACACGAAAAAATTTGGGATTTTCAACTACATAGAGTAGGGATCATAGCACATCGATAAAAAGTACTGAAACAAGTTGGAGTAGTCCGTGATATTAATCACAGTAAAACAACAAGAAGTGTTATTTCCCTACTGTGCATTTCCATTATGGTATCTTGAGCACAGTAGGGATATAACGCTTCTTATTGTTTTACTGTGATTAATTTTCATATCATGGACTACTCCAACTTGTTTCAGTACTTTTTATCGATGTACTATGATCCCTACTCTAGTTGAAAATTCCAAATTTTTTCGTGTACTTGTTTTGTTATATTTAATGCTGTATAAGATATTATATGCACTAGTACTATTTCGTAAAGGTGATTTTCATCATGTAAAATGTGCCTGTAGGACAATTTTAAAGGCGGGATTTTAAATGGTGCAAATTTTTTGAGGTGATTTCACTTAAATGATGATGACAAAAATGATATTTTCAGCACTTAAATGACTGGATCTTACAATTGAGTTTGTTAGTAATGTGCCAATGATAGACACTTTGGTGTGGTAAACTTTATTCAAGAGGCTTTAGTTTTGACTTGCACTGCTATTCCTTTGTAGCAACATTCTATTTTGCTATAACAATGTATTGTGTAAAGATGCTTGTATCACATTATGATTTGTGTATATATTTTATTCACTTAGTATGCAGTGAAGTAATGCTCAGATATGTGACTTGGTCTGCGAAAGGGGTCTTATAGCCCTTTCAATTACATTTACTTGGCAACCTGTAACTTAACTTGTGAATGTGGTATCACCCTGACATTTAGTCCCCTTATGCCCTTAATGTAGCACTATACATAGCTTGGTGTAATATCAAGGTGATAAGTTGAAAATATGAGGAGCTATGATTTGTCAAACTTGACAATTTGGAAAGGCTATAAGACCCCTTTCCGTAGACCAGGTCACATAATAATATTATTTTACATTATCAAAATTTTCTGTTCATGGAGAATATAAACATCTTTGTTGTATGTTCGTACAACAAAAGGCATTTGCTATTGATGCTTATTTACAATGCGGTAAAAAAAAGTTTTCTGTCATCATTCTTTGTTCACAAATGGCCTTCTTTATTGTGCACATGGTGAAATATGTATATGAAAAGAATTATACTTTGATGGAATTATCAGTTCATTGTGAACAGAGTGAGAAAGATTCTATCTTTGTAGTTAAATTTCAGTCATGGGTTACGAGTGATTAAGTGCCTGAGTTAGTTTCAACACTTTTAAACATAAAGTTGTTATTGGTCCTGCTGTTCAATTGTACATAATTATGTACCTGTATACATGTATGTAACCAAAGAAATGCTTTTGATAGCATTAGATTGTGAACCAAAGCTTTAATGTCATTCAAAACTGTTTCCAGATTGTCCAGAAGATGTTACTATGGGGGTGGTATGGGAACGTTCCCTAACAAAGACTACACACAAATACCAGTGCTCAAGCATTCATCCATCATTCAAGTTAGCTGATATGGCTATGAGAGAATGTATGAGGAACAGGAGCTGGTCACCAGTTGATATGTCACAATGTGTAATGGATGTTGATAGTCCAGTAGTGATGATACTGGTGATCACTTTGGACACCGAGAATACTACCATGGTACAGGCTAAGATGGATCAAATAATGGAAGAAGTATGTATCGTTACAAACATGGACACATGTTTCTGTTTAAGGCCCAATTTGTTCACATACAAAATGTATTTCCAACGATTTAGTGTAATACAAGCCTCTAAGGTAATTAGGTAGCTGCCTAGGAAGGCATGTGTAACTGTAATGTCATGTGTGGCAATATGATGCATGCATAGTCCAGCTATATTAAATATGTATATACGAGGCTGCCTAGGTCCAGTCATGGATTTTTTCTCCTTTCTCCACCTTTTCAAACACACTTTATGTAACAACTTTAAACAGGCTGTAGGACCGGGTGTCCTACAGACCTTCAGCACTTGTGCTATAAAACCTTAACAAATAAATTTTAAAAATGTGAAAAGTGATACAGCTGTGTAGTATGGTGCTTGAATTAGGGGAATTGCAATAGTGAACAGTCAAGGATACTAACAGAGCAGTTACTACCTTTAATAGACCAGTCCTATGTGCTATTCCTTTAGTGTTGTCCTTGATGGGAAAAGCTTTTCAGGGCTCAAAATAATGTTCCAACAGCCAAACAATTTCTGGTCAATATTGTATATTGACTGGTAACATATTTTGTCCAACATTCACCACTCAATATATGCATATTTAGTAGGTCTCCTGGGGTTCCAGAAACCTGCTGTGAAGTTTGAACTTGTGAGCTTGCAGCAGGAAAACCAGACTATATACGTAGTTTGGCACTACATTATTGTAGAAAAAATAGGACAGGTCGAGGAAGACAGCCACAGTGTAACAGGATTTATTCTTCAAAAGTGGAATATGAGTAAGCATTTTACTACAAGGTAGCAGTCAAAATTATTCTAATAGAAAGTTCATATCAAATATAAATTTGAAATGTGTATTAAAAATGCTAACAAAGAATCATGTAGCAACTTAATAAAGAGCTTTTTTGTATTTGATTGTACGATTTGGATATATATTTGGATATATACATATGTATGCATGTTTGGATCACTACAATACCTGACCAGTCATAAACCATAATGGATATTTAGGGGCTAAAAGGAACCGTTATAAGCATTGGCCAATCATAAATCTCAGTACTGTTGCGTGATATACTGTAGAACTACTTCATTAATATACTGCATATCATGATTACTACACACTATACGATAAATTATCACATATAAATCAGCATGAAACCATGGTAAAAATTTACGTAACAAATGTGTTACATATAAATGAAAAGTAGTAATAGAACACAACATAGTCCTGCCTAATCTACTGGAAATCTGTATCGAACAAAATGAGTTTTGCTGTACTGTCTTAAACATCATTTTTCAGTAAGCTTTGAGTAAAAGTGCTACACCATTATACATGACAGTAATATGTAAACAATTATATTACAATCACAATATAGAAATTATCACAGTAAGAAATATTATTGATATACGTACGTATTGCACATCTCAGTAAATTTGAAGTGATTAAATGCTAAAACTCTGTCGGCTGTGCCCCCAGACATGTGGGTTTGTGACTCACTACCATATCTGAAATCACCAATTACATCGGAAAAATTCTCCATATGCCCCTGATATACAGGTGTTTTATCCTAGGTATCAAGTTATGTGTGTAGTTATTCTACAATTTTCATAGACATTTATGCAATACTAATACTTTATAACTATAATATATATGCTCATTGTTATACATATGTCACTATGTATACTCTTAAACTGTACATATTTACAGATTAGCAATGCAGTCATCGATGCAACAAGTGTTCAGTTTGTAATGTTAGACACTTTTGAGAAAGTTTCTCTCAAGATTACATATGAGTTCAGTACATTTACATCTGATCAGTTGGTGGAGCTTATTAATTATGAACAGAGATTAACTACTGTAGGAAGATTCAATGTCTCTACTGGTCCTCAACTAACTGTTTTTGAATCAACAGGTATGTACATACAGTGTTCACACAATCTATGTATATTCTTCGTGAACAGTTGGGTCAGTTGTGTTTGGTTATATGGACACCAACCTATTATGCTTTTAATGTTTACCAATGTATTATGCTCAGGGGCAGTTCTAAAAATCTGCTCTTGTTCCAAAGTAGAAGAGTATCATGGTCAAACCTTATGATGCTGCGAAGATCCAGACATTTGATTTCACTCTGATAGAGCCTAATAATAGTGTAGATCTATAGCCTAAGCAGCTAGCAATGGTTAAAAATAGCCCCTCAACATTGTTTACAGTTGAATATAACTGTTCAGCCTCTGATTTGAAGCCATAATATAGCAGTTATACTGTACAACAGTTTAAAATTAAAGTGATAATGATTTTAGAGGCCTTAACACACTTATAGAAGCAATTATGGATGGTAAAGTGAGGTAGTTTATGGCACTTGCCCCTCTAGTGGTCAAATAAGTCGATTTTGGATTATTGTGACTGTTCTAGGTAGATTGATAGCTTGTGATAGATTGTTATAGCCGTGTTTTGTCATGATATAGCTGTGCTACGTATATCAATCGTCTTGACTTTTCAACCTGACTGGAACCTGGAAAGTGAAACCTTAGAATGGTGTCTACATTTATCAATGTGTTCAAATTTTAGTCTATTATTCTCACAATCTCCATGAATGTTAAAATACATTTCAAAAATCAGTGCTTGCATTTTCAAGCTAGATTTTAAAAAACATGTACCATGAAGCCACCTAACTTCAAAGGCAATTTCAGGGTACATGTCTCATAAACCCTGGCTTACCATGGTACATTTAAGTTAAACATGGCTGGCCATGGTACATTTAAGTTAAACCATGGTTGGCCACGGTTTATTTAGTTAAACCATGTCCTTGATATCTGGTGAGGTAACGTTGGCTTGTTTTTTATAAGAATCCTGGCAGTATTCAATTGTGAAAGTTTATTATTGCTCACGTGATGAAAACCATGAAACCGATTTTCCATCCTACAGCACTCAGATGGAGGCAATTTGACTCCCTTACCACCCTATGAGTTGATACACAAAAGTTCAAGGTGAGAACTAGTGTCATAGGTAATTTACAAGCGCTTATCCACGTGTTTGATTACGTACCATGCCCACTTTTTGTACATCACAAGGTAACCACTCTACAGCAAACCATACCCCTCTGGATGTTTAGAAAACTGTGTAATCAGTGTTTAACCCTCTCACCGGGCGGTTTCCAATTATAAACACCCATAGCATCACATTCTAAACGCTCTGTAACTTCAGCCGAGCATTTTAGTATCCCCTGCGCTTATCCTGTAGTGGGCACGCCCTTAAGTGAACGGGAACAGGGATAACTGGTCTCTTGCGCACTATTGCGCGGTTAGATGATGCAATCGCGTACTTTTGGAATGTTGATAACAAGCATTGTAGACGATTCTTCGACGTGATAATGGCACTACTAATAAAAAGAAACAGCAAGGAGAGGGATTATATAGGTTGGAGTGGCGTGTTGCTACTTTTGTATGCCTCGAAACAGTGACCTCATGCTTGTATGCGCATGCGCACTTGCTCAAATGTTGAAAAACCAGACTTAGAGATAATTGCTTCAACTGTAAACTGGTTAGTGATGTTTATTGTGTTATTATAAACAATTCTAGCCTGTAAAGTAGTGCAATTTTACGTTTGGTTCACTTAGATTGATTTTCGTACTTTAAAGTTATATAATGCATTTGTAGTTACTCTTGTGTAAACAACAGCTTCATAATTGAATTCCTTGTTCTATAGTGAGTAAATTGATATATAGTTTAATAGGATTATGTGGTATGGTGTGTAAGTTATAGCAGTTTAGGAACAGTAGATTGGAGCCTCTACAAATGTGGCGGTGAAGGGGTTTAAGTGATACAGCAACTTTGAAACACTTGTAAAATTGCTAAATCGATTTCTGTGATATCCGTAGGATTTGCCCATTTATGTTAACAAACATAGTCACAACGTTAGTTGTTGCTGTCCCATAATCAAATTTTACAAGTTGGTCTATATAATGAATTCAGTGGTCGATCTCGTATTGGTTTTGGTGTGTAATCGCCCGCAGGGTCTTAGCCTGCATTGGCATGGTACATATCAGTTGTATCACATGCTCTTGTGATTTTCCTGATATGTACACCCAAGCTCGAGGGCCATCAGGCCTGAGAGCGTGGGTGTACATATCAGGCAAATCACTCAGGTACATGATACAACTATTACATAATTATTGTGCTGCAATAAATTTGCTAAATCCCATATCTGACTGTTAAAGCATTTATTGTTTAGTCAAGAGTCATAATGTTTTTGAAACTATCAACATTGATGTACTGGACAAACTTTGTCAACTATCTGAATATTTTAACCTTATGAGCACCAGCTGTTTATTCTATTTTGGAATTTATGTGCTCTAATATAACAGTTGCATATGTCAAATAATGGTACTTACCATACTGCTCTGTTGCAGCTACTGACTGTTCTGTTAGAGAAATTAAATTGTACAGCAAGGATTTACAATTTATTATAGTGTAATGTGATGTGATTAGTAATGTTATTATCCTAGAACAGCAAAAACAAAACATTATTGGTGTTTTAGACTATAACTTCTCAAATAAATTAAATGAAAGTGCACTTTCCATTTTAAATTATGAAATAAACATTAACTGTTCACAAAAGAACTGCAAATTGAAGACAAATCTCAACAAAAGGCATCTATTCTTCCACGCACAGTCAATTCTATAACACAAAAGACTGTAACCATTAATGGAAAAGCACAAAGTCGATCCATTTAATATTATACCATGTTGGTTTTCACTAATGACTAGTGAATAGCATAATTGAGTTATGAATCTACAAATTAGTAAATCAGCATGTGTGAAAGACCTCATTTCACAATTCCGGTTACATTTCAAACTCACGAACTAAAACTGTTCAAAATTGGTTACAGTTGCTGTAGAAATTTGTAATCTACATAAAAAATTTGCATTGCGTCTTGTAAATAACATGCACAATGCATGCGTGTAATTGCTGCTATAAATGAAGATCAGCTCTTGTTTCTAGGGATGCAGCGATTATGCCAGCATAATTTTGGGCATAATAGGTATGTGTAGGAATCAGGAATCATTCTAGCAATTTGATGTGATTATAAAGCTTTAACGGTAGGAAAATCAATTTTCCAAATTTTACAGTTTTACAAATACTCTAATAGAGCAGTCAGAAACTGTAATAGAGTAGTTACTGAATATTATTTACTCTAATAAAGCAGTCACATTGGAATGAAATACTCTAATACAGCAACCAGCTAAAGAATCCAAGACTATTGGAAGCTTAAACATCAATGAAAATGCATGGTCTGATGTAGCAATAAACTGGCATTATTACCTAATTATGGTGGCATAATTTTGGAAATAATGGACAATTCTCAAAGCATAATAGGTGATTTTTGAACATTACTCAAAAGCATAATGCTCAATTTGTGGAGCATAATAGCCTCATGCCTACCTGTTTCTTGTTTTCACTTGAACAACACTTTTGGTGGTGAAGCTATTTTTAATAGGTACATACAGATATCAGCTTGTGAAACACTAGTAGTGCAGCGGCATATTATGAAACACTAGTAGTGCAGCGGCATATTGTGAAACACTAGTAGTGCAGCGGCATATTGTGAAACACTAGTAGTCCAGCCGCATATTGTGAAACACTAGTAATGTAGCCGCATATTGTGAAACACTAGTAGTGCAGCCGCATATTGTGAAACACTAGTAGTGCAGCCGCATATTGTGAAACACTAGTAGTGCAGCGGCATATTGTGAAACACTAGTAGTGCAGCGGCATATTGTGAAACACTAGTAGTGCAGCGGCATATTGTGAAACACTAGTAGTGCAGCGGCATATTGTGAAACACTAGTAGTGCAGCGGCATATTGTGAAACACTAGTAGTGCAGCCGCATATTGTGAAACACTAGTAGTGCAGCAGCATAATTGTGAAACACTAGTAGTGCAGCGGCATATTGTGAAACACTAGTAGTGCAGCGGCATATTGTGAAACACTAGTAGTCCAGCCGCATATTGTGAAACACTAGTAATGTAGCCGCATATTGTGAAACACTAGTAGTGCAGCCGCATATTGTGAAACACTAGTAGTGCAGCGGCATATTGTGAAACACTAGTAGTGCAGCCGCATATTGTGAAACACTAGTAGTGCAGCGGCATATTGTGAAACACTAGTAGTGCAGTGGCATATTGTGAAACACTAGTAGTGCAGTGGCATATTGTGAAACACTAGTAGTGCAGCGGCATATTGTGAAACACTAGTAGTGCAGCTGCATATTGTGAAACACTAGTAGTGCAGCGGCATATTGTGAAACACTAGTAGTGCAGCGACATATTGTGAAACACTAGTAGTGCAGCCGCATATTGTGAAACACTAGTAGTGCAGCGGCATATTGTGAAACACTAGTAGTGCAGCAGCATATTGTGAAACACTAGTAGTGCAGCAGCATATTGTGAAACACTAGTAGTGCAGCGGCATATTGTGAAACACTAGTAGTGCAGCGGCATATTGTGAAACACTAGTAGTGCAGCGGCATATTGTGAAACACTAGTAGTGCAGCGGCATATTGTGAAACACTAGTAGTGCAGCGACATATTGTGAAACACTAGTAGTGCAGCGGCATATTGTGAAACACTAGTAGTGCAGCGACATATTGTGAAACACTAGTAGTGCAGCCGCATATTTTGAAACACTAGTAGTGCAGCAGCATAATTGTGAAACACTAGTAGTGCAGCAGCATATTGTGAAACACTAGTAGTGCAGCCGCATATTGTGAAACACTAGTAGTGCAGCAGCATATTGTGAAACACTAGTAATGCAGCAGCATATTGTGAAACACTAGTAGTGCAGCAGCATAATTGTGAAACACTAGTAGTGCAACAGCATAGTCCAACATATCAAGCCTATTGTGCATTTTTTGATAAAAGCACCAAATATGGTACACATGTAGGTTAATACCTAATAATCAAATGGGGGCACTCACAAATGTACTCATGGTAGCCATAACAACTGTTTACAATATGGCTGCTATGAAAACACTACGGTATATTTTGTTGAAACAGCTAAAAACTTTTCCACAACAGTACACAATAACCAAATAAACATATAAACAAGTAAACAACTGCACAATAATGATAGGCAGCTCCAGGATTTTTGGTGACGGGAGCATATCTAGATTTTTGGGTGAAGACCAAAAAAGGTAATCACCGCTGAGAATAACTTCTATCCACTAACTATATAAAATATCACTGATAAAGTACATAAAAATCCTTATTTGTAGCTAAAAAGCTTGCTACACTTCTACTCTGAATACTGTGACTGCATTATTAGAATGATTGACTGCTCTATTAGAGTATCTTGATCTGAACATGACCGGTTTCTGGAAACCTCAGAAACTCCTCTGGAGCCACCCCTGATAGCAAGCAAATATAATTATTATCATATGCATAGAGAACACATGGCATCTATTCTGTAAATAGAGCACTCAAAGCACATGGTACCTTTACTAATTGAACAGCTCAACAGTATTTAGTTTAGTTTCTTATTGAAAGTTTTAAAGTTACTAGTTACAGAAAGGTTTGTGCATGTGTATATTCATACAATATTATATCATTGCACCATAATTGTGTATCAGGTCATTCTTAGTTCCATTGGACTCAATGTTGCCTAGCATGTCAACACAACCATGTCAGAAGTTTAAACTTATGTTAGAGTTAAAGCACCGCCGCGCGTGTGTACGGAAAATACAGTACAAGGGTGTGTGTCGAGGGGCTAATACAGCACGAGGCAAAGCCGAGTGTTGTATTTGCCTCGAGACACCCCTCGAGTACTGTATTTTTCGTACACACAAGCAAGGCGGTGCTTTAAGTATTATATTGTACCTCCTGGTCGCGTCTGGCTTGGAGCGATTTTCTCTAGTACTCAAACTGCTGCAATTTTCGGTGATCAAGACATACGGTAGTGTGTCGTGCGGCCCAAGAAGTCGGCGCGCAACCCCGTGAGTATATTGACAGGAAGAAAGAAAACGCAATTTTCGCACCTCCGTAGCTCTGTGCTGCCTAGATGAAACAAGACAAATTTTGCTGTGTACATTCCCTCCAACTTCAGTACTCCACATTCCAAATTTGAGCGAAATCGCTTCAGGCATTCCTGAGATATGCGACTTCAAAAATTGGCTTAGTTTCTTCGTTTTTTTTCTTCTTATTTTTCTTCCTCTTTTCGCACACTTACAAAAACTGCTATAAAACGCGAACGCGTTATCCGATTGCCTTGAAATGTGGCACACAGAAGGGGGGTATAAAGGCGCATCTCTGTACCAACTTTGGCTGGAATACCATAAACAGGCAAAGAGTTATGAGCGATTATGCACGAAAAATAACACCAATATGTTGTCACGCCTACAGGGTAAACCGCGTATGGGAAGAAGCTGAAAATCGGTGGGTGAATAGGTTAACTATTGAACCTCAAACCTTTTGTGGTTTGAAAGAAATCGAGCTAAAAACCAGGAAGATACAGCGAAAAAATCAACAGTGTGTAACAATTACGCAATCGAGATTAGCTAATTTATTATTATTATTAATATTATTATTATTATTATTATTATGCTTGCCACGCCTACCAGATAAACCACTTGGGGTAATGCTTTGAAAATCGCTGTACAGATGGAGTTATCATCTTAGAAAGGCTCTTCAATGGTGTAGAAAAATCAGACTTAAAGCCACGGAGTTATAACACGAAATCCAACTTGGTGCAGCAAGTGCGAGATCGAGATACTCTAATAGAGCAGTCATCCTAACAGAGCAGTCACCCTGAACAGAATTCAAGAGATCAGTTAGAAATAAGTAACCTGTATAGAGATCAGCTACAAACAAATCACCCTGTAGAGAGTTCAGCTACAAACAATTCACCCTGTTCAGACATCAGTTAGAAGAAGTTTTCTTGTAGAGAGTTCAGTTACAAACAAATCACCCTGTTGAAAGATCAGCTAGAAGATGTCACCTTATAGATAGTTCAGTTACAAAGAAACCACCATGTAGAGAATTCAGCTACAAACTAGTGACCCTGTAGATACATCAGCTAGAAGAAGTTACCTTGTAGAGAGTTCAACTACAAAGAAACCATTCTGTAAAGAGCTCAGCTGCAAACAAATCACCTATACAGAATTAAGCTACAAACAAATCACCCTGTAGAGAGATCAGCTAGAAGAAGTTACCTTGTAGATAGTTCAGCTACAAACAAATCATCCTGTAGAGAGATCAGCTAGAAGAAGTTACCTTGTAGATAGTTCAGCTACAAACAATTCACCCTGTACAGAGCTCAGTTAAAAGAGGTTTCCTTGTAGAGAGTTCAGCTACAGACAAATCACCCTGTAGAGAGATAAGTTAGAAGAAGTTACCTTGTAGATCGTTCAGCTACAAACAATTCACCCTGTAAAGAGATCAGCTAGAAGAAGTTACCTTGTAGAGAGTTCAGCTACAAAGAAACCATCATGTAGAGAATTCAGCCGCAAACAAATCATGTATAGAGAGTTCAGCTACAAATAAATCTCCCTGTAGAGAGATCAGCTAGAAGAAGTTTCCTTGTAGAGAGTTCTGCTACAAACAAATCACCCTGTAGAAAGATCAGCTAGAAGAAATCACCTTGTAGAGAGTTCAGCTTCAAAGAAGCAATCGTGCGAGAGTTCAGGTACAAACAAATTGTCCTGTAGAGAGATCAGCTAGAAGAAGTTACCTTGTAGAGAGTTCAGCTACAAAGAAAACCATCATGTAGATAGTTCAAGTACAAACAAATCACCCTGTAGAAAGATCAGCTATAGAAGAAATCACCTTGTAGAGAGTTCAGCTACGAAGAAACTATCATGTAGAGAGTTCAACTACAAACAAATCACCCTGTAGAAAGATCAGCTATAGAAGAAATCACCTTGTAGAGAGTTCAGCTACAAAGAAACCATCATGTAGAGAGTTCAGCTACAAACAAATCGGCCTGTAGAGAGATCAGCTAGAAGAAATTACCTCGTAGAGAGTTCAGCTACAAAGAAACCATCATGTAGAGAGTTCAGCTGCAAACAATTCACCTGTAGAGAGTTAAGCTACAAATAAATCTCCCTGTAGAGAGATCAGCTAGAAGAAGTCACCTTGCAGGGAGTTCAGTTACAAAGAAATAAACCATGTAGAGAGTTCAGCTGCAAAGAAATCACCTGTAGAAAGTTCAGCTAGAAACAAGTCACCCTGTAGAGAGATCAGCTAGAAACAAGTCACCTTGTAGAGAGTTCAGCTAGAAGAAGTCACATTGTAGAGCTACAAAGAAACTACCATGTAGAGTTCAGCTGCAAACAAATCACCCTGTAGAGAACTCAGCTACAAACAAATCGCCCTGTAGAAAGATTAGCTAGAAGAAGTTACCTTATAGGTAGTTCAGCTATGAACAGATCACCCTGTAGAGAGTTCAGCTACAAACAAATCACCCTGTAGAGAGTTCAGCTAGAAGAAGTCACCTTGCAGGGAGTTCAGTTACAAAGAAATAAACCATGTAGAGAGTTCAGCTGCAAAGAAATCACCTGTAGAGAGTTCAGCTAGAAACAAGTCACCCTGTAGAGAGATCAGCTAGAAACAAGTCACCTTGTAGAGAGTTCAGCTAGAAGAAGTCACATTGTAGAGCTACAAAGAACTACCATGTAGAGTTCAGCTGCAAACAAATCACCCTGTAGAGAACTCAGCTACAAACAATTCGCCCTGTAGAAAGATTAGCTAGAAGAAGTTACCTTATAGGTAGTTCAGCTATGAACAGATCACCCTGTAGAGAGTTCAGCTACAAACAAATCACCCTGTAGAGAGTTCAGCTACAAATAAATCACCCTGTAGAGAGTTCAGTTACAAAGAAACCACCATGTAGAGAGTTCAGCTGCAAAAAAAATCAATCACTCTGTAGAGAGTTCAGCTAGAAGAAGTCACCTTGTAGAGAGTTAAGCTGCAAATAAATCACCCTGTAGAGAATTCAGCTATAAACAAATCACCCTGTAGAAAGATCAGCTAGAGGAAGTTAACTTGTAGAGAGTTCAGGTACAAAGAAACCACCATGTAGAGAGTTCAGCTGCAAACAAATCACCTGTAGAGAGTTCAGCTAGAAACAAGTCACCCTGTAGAGAGATCAGCTAAAATAAGTCACCCTGTAGAGAATTCAGCTAGAAGAAGTCACATTGTAGAGAGTTCAGCTACAAAGAAACTACCACGTAGAGAGTTCAGCTGCAAACAAATCATCCTGTAGAGAGTTCAGCTAGAAGAAGTCACCTTTTAGAGAGTTCAGCTACAAAGCAACCACCATGTAAAGAGTTCAGCTGCAAAAAACTCAATCACCTTGTAGAATGATCGGCTAGAAGAAGTTACCTTGTAGAGAGTTCAGCTACAAAGAAACCACCATGTAGAGAGTTCAGCTGCAAACAAATCACCTATAGAGAGTTCAGCTAGAAACAAGTCACCCTGTAGAGAGTTCAGCTAGAAGAAGTCACATTGTAGAGAGTTCAGCTACAATGAAACTCCCATGTAGAGAGTTCAGCTGCAAACAAATCACCCTGTAGAGAACTCAGCTACAAACAAATATGCAGTGTAAAAAGATCAGCTAGAAGAAGTTACCTTGTAGAGAGTTCAGCTACAATGAAACCACCATGTAGAGAGTTCAGCTACAAACAAATCACCTGTAGAGAGTTCAGCTAGAAACAAGTCACCCTGTAGAGAGATCAGCTAGAAACAAGTCACCTTGTAGAGAGTTCAGCTAGAAGAAGTCACGTTGTAGAGAGTTCAGCTACAAAGAAACCACCATTTAGAGAGTTCAGCTGCAAACAAATCACCCAGTAGAAAGTTCAGCTATGAACAGATCACCCTGTTGAGAGTTCAGTGTGAAACAAGGAATCCTGTAGAGAGATCACCTAGAAGTATCGCCTTGTAGAGAGTTCAGCTACAAACAAATCACCTGTAGAGAGTTCAGTTACAAACAAATCACCCTGTAGAGAGATCAGCTAGAAGAAGTCACCTTGTAAAGAGTTCAGCTATAAAGAAACCACCATGTAGAGAATTCAGCTGCAAACAAACACCCTGTAGAGAACTCAGCTACAAACAAATCGCCCTGTAGAAAGATCAGCTAGAAGAAGTTACCTTGTAGGGATTTCAGCTACAAACAAATCACCCTGTAGAGAGTTCAGCTACAAAGAAACCATTCTGTAAAGAGCTCAGCTGCAAACAAATCACTTGTACAGAATTCAGCTACAAACAAATCACCCTGTAGAGAGATCAGCTAGAAGAAATTACCTTGTAGATAGTTCAGCTACAAACAAATCACCCTGTAGAAAGATCAGTTAGAAGAAGTTACCTTGGAGAAAGTTCAGCTACAAAGAAACCATTTTGTAAAGAGCTCAGCTGCAAACAAATCACCTGTACAGAATTCAACTACGAACAAATCACCTTGTAGAGAGATCAGTTATAAGAAGTTACCTTGTAGATAGTTAAGCTACAAACAAATCTCCCTGTAGAGAGATCAGCTAGAAGAAATTACCTTGTGGAGAGTTCAGCTACAAAGAAACCACCATGTAGAGAGTTCAGCTGCAAAGAAATCACCCTGTAGAAAATTCTGCCAGAAACAAATTGCCCTGTAGAAAGATCAGTTAGAAGAAGTTTCCTTTTAGAGAGTTCAGCTACAAGAAACCATTCTGTAAAGAGCTCAGCTGCAAACAAATCACCTATACAGAATTCAGCTACAAACACATCAACCTGTAGAGAGATCAGTTAGAAGAAGTTACCTTGTAGATCGTTCAGCTACAAACAATTCACCCTGTAGAGAGAGCAATTAGAAGAAGTCACCTTGTAGAGTGTTCAGTTACAAAGAAACCACCATTGAGATTTCTGTAATCAATATAATATTATGTGACCGGATTTGCGAAAAGGGGTCTTCCTCACACATCCAATTCCGTAACCGTTGGAGACCATAACTCAGTGTTCAAGTAACATATTAACCTGAAAATTTCACCACGTATTCAGCTATATTGGTGCTCACCACTGTCCAAAATTCAAGGCAATAGCTCTTTTCAATCTGAAGTTATCAATTGTCAAAGTTGGCAAATTGGATGTGTGTGGAAGACCCCTTTTCGCAAATCCGGTCACATATGTATTATACAGTATATATAATTTGTATATTTACTGATAAAATATTTAAAGTACATCTACTTCATCTTTTCTTCTTCCTGTAGTAAAGAAAAAAACATAGGTTAAAAAAGTCCCAAAGCTGGCCATAGGCCGGCTTTGGGGTATACAAATACAAAAAGAAATTAAATCTAATCCAAAACAGCTAAGCTGTAAAAAAAGTGTGCGGCCCTCAGAAAGGCTATGGTGAAAAAAGATGTGAAATCCAAGCTGGCGGCCAAAAAATGGCTGTGATGGTAGGTTAATGGTAAAAATTTTAATAACAACAATTCAGGTGAATTTTGGTGCCGCTTGGTCAATTGGCACAAAAATTCACCTGAATTGTCGTTATTAAAATTTTTACCATTAACCTACCATCACAGCCATTTCTTGGCCGCCACCTTGGATTTCACATCTTTTTTCACCATAGCCTTTCTGAGGGCCGCACACTTTTTTACAGCTTGGCTGTTTTGGATTAGATAAGGATATCAGTAAGTCTTTAACTATTCTATTTCTAGTTGTAGAACGAACTAATAGGATTAGTTTGGCTAGTTTTAGCGATTTACAATGTCACGCACGTTATCAGTCGTGCTGTCTTAGTGGAGTCGTGTTTTAAAAGCTTCGTGATCAGACGATCAGTAAGTGTTTATACAATCTATTCCTAGCCGTAGAATGAACTCGTAGGATTAGTTTTGCTGGTTTTAGCGATTTACAGAATTGTTTATGTAACATTCCACAAATAAATTCTCCGCATAACTGCACTGTATTTGCCCAAGTGTGCTGTATTTTCCCAAGTGTGCTGTATTTGCCCAAGTGTGCTGTATCTGCCCAATTAAGCGCATAAGTGTACTGTATTTGCTGTTATGCAGTTGATTAGTACTGTATGGAGAATACGATATGCGGCATCGCTTTGATCCTCCCACGCAAAGTACAATATATATATATATATATATATTGATATTTGGGAAACATCTTCATCTCAGCAGCCAGCTGGTACAAAGCAGGAGTTTTGTGTTATTTTAATAGCTATGTCAGGAAGTGACAGTAGAACTTCTCTTTTGAATTCAAAAAAGGAATGACGTTGGAAAGGGATATCAATCACTTGCTTAGAAGCTGGTCTTAATATGAATTGGGAAAGTTACCACGGACCTTGCCATTTGACAGACTGAATGAAGGACAAGGCATTGAAGCAGTATGATTATAATAAGTCTAATTAGCATAAGACATGTAAGCTCCATTACAACAAGCATATGCTACAAAGAGCAGGAAATAGAGAGCATCAAAGCCGAGAAGTAGATGATGCTCCACACGAGTGTACTATATTACAGTCTTTACTTAAGTCTGGTGGGGGAATTGTGTTTTTTCTGTGGTGAAGAAGGTGGACCAGGTACTGATGGCCTACATGAGGTGACAACTGTTCAAGTGGACCAACGTGTACACAAGTGTGCTGAACTCACTGGAGACAGTCTTCTCTTGGCCAAACTGAGTTTAGGTGTTATGATAGCCTTGGAAGCTAAGTACCACACCAAGTGTTTATTGGTTGGTACAACTGTGCAAGGAAGGTGCAGGCTGCTCAGAAACAAATAAGTAGTAAAGATGATGAAGTATCAGGAATCGTGTTTGCTGAGCTTGTAATGTATATTGAAGAAATTGGAAGCAAGCATTTCACCAGTTTTCAAACTCATTGATATGGCACAACTCTACATGTCTAGAATACAACAGTTTGGAGTCATGAGTGACAAACGAATGCATACATGTTCAACCCAATTGAAGCAAAGACTGTTTGCACATTTTCCAGATATGCAAGCTCCGAGTAAGGGGAGAGATGTTATGCTTGTATTTGATAAGGATATCGGTATTGCACTTAACAAAGTCTGTGACCAAGACAGTAACAGTGAAGTTGTTCATCTAGCATGTGCTGCACAGATTGTACACTGACACATGTTTGACTCCCACACCCTTTACTGAATCATTTTGTCAGGAAAGGTCTGTACCATGCACACTTGCTGTTTTCACTAGTAAGTATGGTGTTGGAAGGCCCAAGTATCAAGGACCAACTTTATGAGTTTTCAACACCATGCAGCAGTACTTTCCATTGCCCAGATTTTGATATTATTATAACAATGTTAAACACATGCATAAACAGGTAGATGCCATCTCATCTCTCCATCATAGTTCTGCACAAGAAAACAACATGGCCATCATCAAATATTACTACGTACTGTTGATACAGATATGTTGGCAATGATGGTAGCTGAAACTCTACCAGCTAAAGATGAAGTTTGGGTAGCAATTGGATCAGGAAATACTTTGCAATATATGGCAGCCCATCAAATTGAAGCTCATCTGGGATCAGAGAAGTCGTGTGCCCTTCCTCTGTTCCATGCACTAACTGGATGTGACACCATGTCAGTGTTTGCTAGACATGGCAACAAAATCTGGATGGACTATAATATTATAGAATTCATTCCCGGAACTTACTAATGCACTGCTGGAGCTAGCACATGAGATTTCAGAACAACTATGCATGTCATTGAGTATATCCAATAAATTGAGCAAAGTTCAAATTTGTATCACACACTCAGAGAGTTTATAATATTATATTATTCTAGTATTAATAACTACAATAATCAATCGTACAGTAATAGTCCATTATGAATAAGATAAAATGACCAAATTTGCATTGTTTGTATTAATAAAGATTTAGAATGGTTCTACTAAAGGAAATACAGTTAATTTTGTACAGAATTGCTGCCATGAACTTTCCTTGGTAGCACTGAAATTCCTAAAAGTGTGTTTAAAATCATTTGCGTGGCAGCCATTTTGTAAATTGTTGCTATAACTACCATGAGTACAATTGTGAGTGCCTCCATATCCAAACATGATTGTTAGGTAATAATCTACATGTGTACCAATTTTGGTGCTTTTATCAAAAAGTGCACAATAGTTTTGGTATGCCGCTGCATTATAGCTATAAACATTTACGTTACACATTTTCCACTGTATAAATTGCACTTGGTATCATGCACAATTCCAGGGGGTTTTACCAGTTTCCTAAAACCAGTAAGCTCTTTTATTTAATACACTCTAATAGAACAGTCAAGGAATCAGAAGCCAAAATTCTTGGCATGGGCTAAGGAAATGACTAAACAGAATACTTATGTAAATTAGTAGTACCTCATAATAATATATAGCTTTGTTTCGCCATGAAATCACTCAAAATAGCTTCTCTAGCACTTTAAGGTGAATAATTGTCTCTAAAATAACTATATACATGTTAGTAATTTTGAAATCTTACAACCACAGAGAGTGTATTATTCAGCTTTCTTGTGCTGCAACTGCTCTTATAAGTGGAAATTGAGCAGATTTTCTAGAACCACCCCTTAGTATGCAGTATGTATACTGTTAAATACGCAATTATACTAGTTATGCTTATGTATACTACATGCAATACACAGTCTGTAGAATCGGTTATTCTATTCTTGTTATGGTTGCCTTAGTGAATAATTATTTGCATGTATTATATTTATTTTTTGTTAGGTGCTTGCAAGTGCCCCAATAGTGTTGAATCATCAACTATCAGATTCAGTGTTAACAACACAGAAGGACTAACAATCTTTTCAGTGTGTAATGGAAAATCATGTCAGTGCAGCACTAGCACAACTTGTCAGGTACTGTTGCTATGCATGTTACTTACATAAAAAATTTAATGTACATGTTTGTGAATAGTATAAAAATGATTAAGCAAGTGCCTATGATGGATACGCTTGGGTAATCATTTTGTTAGTTTCTATTACTGTACATGTATGTATATGACAGGAACATAAAGTCTCTTTGCTTTTTTAAAGACATATACAATAAGTTGTTACACCTCTGAAAACATATTTCATGACTATATTGTGTGCTGTACAGAATAAAACGGCCTAATGTATTTCGCGGACTGGACTCTCAGACTGGACTCATGCACTGCACTCACACACTGAGCTGGAAGCAGCTTTTAAACAATGATCTAGCATTATCCATCTCTTGCAACACTGGAGACACCATTATCGAGCTACAACTGCCGATATTACTCTTCCTTACAAGTAAACAAACTAGTGCACGCACTAATTAATTAGAATACACTTACGATACATGAGTACTAGCAGTGATAAAGGTGACCGAATCTGCGAAAACAGGACATAATCACATTTATTCCAAATTCATGTTTATTAAATATTAATCTATGTAACCAAGTGTACCCACTGGAAACATTTCAGCTTGATATTCCAATAACTCTGGGAGTTACAGCCATACAAAGTAGCAACAATAGAAAAATTGATTTGTACAGCAAGTATAGGGAGAATAAATTACAGGCGCTTACAAAAATGGTTGTAAATTACCAATGAATTGAGGTACAGAGCTAAACGTTTCACCATTGTGTTCGCCATGAATAGGGGAATGAATTACTGGGTAAATGTTTCCTTTACTCGTGCTTCTTCACTGAATACAAATGCAAAATTCTTGAAGAAAAATCAATCGCATACAACGCTTTGTCATAATGTAAACAAACACTCATAACTTACGTGTCCTTGAATTTACTGCAACCAAACAAAGATTTTCCAACTCCTCTTGAGCAGGCGAATAAGATGATATCCAGGGTTTTTATTGTGAGTCCCTTTCTTCACTAAAACAAGAGAGGTTTAAAAAATTTACAGAAATTTTCAATAATACACAAGTATTTCACCCAATGTATTCAATACTTTATACTGTAAATTTAGGCCTGTGCAATTATGTCCCTTTTCGTTGTAACGCAGATGTTTTCCTTTATTGCTTTAGCACTAGTGCTAGGGTTGTAGAGATGAGTCAGTAATAATTCCTAGCAGGGTAGCTATAGGTGGCACCGCCCAGCGAGGTGATGAGGCTATGTAAATAAACTGGCTCATTCTACAGCCCTAACACTAGTGCTAAGTACTGGAACAACAAAGGAAAAGCATCTAAACTACAACAATAGCCTTTATCACGTTTATCACTGCTAGTAGTCGTGTATCATATGTGTATTCTAATTAATTAGTGCACTCACTAGTTTGTTGACTTGTAAGGAAGAGCAGTATCAGCAATTTTAGCTCAATAGTGGTGTCTCCAGTGTTGTAAGAGATGGATAATGTCTGGACTATTGTTTAAAAGCTGTTCCCAGCTCATTGAGTGAGTCCAGTCCGATAATCCAGTCAGTGAGTCCAGTCCGCAAAATATATTAGACCAAATAAAACTATCATTATTATCCTCAAGTGCAGCTTTATTAGTACTTTGACATGAAAAGCAGAAAAGACATAAAAACTCTCCTGAGTTCTGGCTATATAATTATCTAATCCAAAACAGCCAAGCTGTAAAAAAAGTGTGCAGGCCTCAAAAAGGCTATGGTGAAAAAAGATGTGAAATCCAAGGTGGCAGCCAAAAAATGGCTGTGATGGTAGGTTAATGGTAAAAATTTTAATAACAACAATTCAGGTGAATTTTGGTGCCGCTTGGTCAATTGGCACAAAATTCACCTGAATTGTCGTTATTAAAATTTTTACCATTAACCTACCATCACAGCCATTTTTTGCCCGCCACCTTGGATTTCACATCTTTTTTCACCATAGCCTTTTTGAGGGCCGCACACTTTTTTACAGCTTGGCTGTTTTGGACTAGATTTCACTTCTTTTTGTATTTGTATACCCCAAAGCTGGCCTATGGCCTGCTTTGGGACTTTTTAAACCTATCTTTTTTTCTTTACCACAGGAAGAAGAAAAGATGAAGCAGATGTACCTTAAATATTTCTGATTTTATCAGTAAATGTACAAATTATATATATTATACATATATTTATTACAGAACTGTCCATGGTGGTTTCTTTGTAACTGAACACTCTTCAAGGTAACGTCTTCTAGCTGTTCTCTCTACAGGGTGATTTATTTGTAGCTGGATTCTGTACAGGTGATTTTTTTGCTGCTGAGCTCTTTACAGAATAGTTTCTTTGTAGCTGAACTCTCTACAAGGTAACTTCTTCTAACTGATCTCTCTACAGGGAGATTTGTTTGTAGCTGAACTCTCTATAGGTGATTTGTTTGCAGCTGAGCTCTTTACAGAATGGTTTCTTTGTAGCTGAACTCTCTACAAGGTAACTTCTTCTGACTGAACTCTCTACAGGGAGATTTGTTTGCAGCTGAACTCTCTTCATGATGGTTTCTTTGTAGCTGAACTCTCTACAAGGTAACTTCTTCTAGCTGAACTCCCTATTTGGTGGTTTCTTTGTAGCTGAACTCTCTACAAGGTAACTTCTTCTAGCTGAACTCCCTATTTGGTGGTTTCTTTGTAGCTGAACTCTACAAGGTGACTTCTTCTAACTGATCTTTCTACAGGGGATTTGTTTGTAGCTGATTTTTCTACAGGGTGATTTGTTTGCAGTTGAACTCTCTATATGGTGGTTTCTTTGTAACAGAACTCTCTACAAGGTGACTTCTTCTAGCTGATCTCTCTACAGGGTGATATGTTTGTAGCTGAACTATCTACAAGATAATTGTTTTAGCTGATCTCTCTACAGGGTGATTTGTTTGTAGCTGAATTCTGTACAAGTGATTTGTTTGCAGCTGAGCTCTTACAGAATGCTTTCTTTGTAGCTGAACTCTCTACAAGGTAACTTCTTCTAACTAAACTCTCTACAGGTAGATCTGTTTGCAGCTGAACTCTCTTCATGATGGTTTCTTTGTAGCTGAACTCTCTACAAGGTAACTTCTTCTAGCTGAACCCCCTACATGGTGGTTTCTTTGTAGCTGAAGGTGACTTCTTCTAGCTGATCATTCTACAGGGTGATTTGTTTGTAGCTGAATTCTGTACAGGTGATTTGTTTGCTGCTGATCTCTTTACAGAATGGTTTCTTTGTAGCTGAGCTCTCTACAAAGTAGTTTCTTCTAGCTGATCTTTCTACAGGATGATTTGTTTGTGGCTGAACACTCTACAAGGAAACTTCTTCTAGCTGATCTCTCTACAGGGAGATTGGTTTGTAGCTGAACTCTGTACAGGTGATTTGTTTGCAGCTGAACTCTCTACATGATGGTTTCTTTGTAGCTGAACTCTCTACAAGTTAACTTCTTCTAGCTGATCTCTCTACAGGGTGATTTGTTTGTAGCTGAACTATCTACAAGGAAACTTCTTCTAGCTGATCTCTCTACAGGGAGATTGGTTTGTAGCTGAACTCTGTACAGGTGATTTGTTTGCAGCTGAACTCTCTACATGATGGTTTCTTTGTAGCTGAACTCTCTACAAGTTAACTTCTTTTAGCTGATCTCTCTACAGGGTGATTTGTTTGTAGCTGAACTATCTACAAGGAAACTTCTTCTAGCTGATCTCTCTACAGGGAGATTGGTTTGTAGCTGAACTCTGTACAGGTGATTTGTTTGCAGCTGAACTCTCTACATGATGGTTTCTTTGTAGCTGAACTCTCTACAAGTTAACTTCTTCTAGCTGATCTCTCTACAGGGTGATTTGTTTGTAGCTGAACTATCTACAAGGAAACTTCTTCTAGCTGATCTCTCTACAGGGAGATTGGTTTGTAGCTGAACTCTCTACAGGTGATTTGTTTGTAGCTGAACTCTCCACATGATGGTTTCTTTGTAGCTGAACTCTCTACAAGGTAACTTCTTCTAGCTGATCTCTCTACAGGGTGATTTGTTTGTAGCTGAATTCTGTACAGGTGATTTGTTTGCAGCTGAGCTCTTTACAGAATGGTTTCTATGTAGCTGAACTCTCTACAAGGTAGCTTCTTCTAGCTGATGTCTCTACAAGGTCACTAGTTTGTAGCTGAACTTTCTACATGGTGGTTTCTTTGTAACTGAACTCTCTACAAGGTAACTTCTTCTAGCTGATCTTTCTACAGGGTGATTTATTTGTGGCTGAACTCTCTACAAGGAAACTTCTTCTAGCTGATCTCTCTACAGGGAGATTGGTTTGTAGCTGAACTCTGTACAGGTGATTTGTTTGCAGCTGAACTCTCCACATGTTGGTTTCTTTGTAGTTGAACTCTCTACAAGGTAACTTCTTCTAGCTGATCTCTCTACAGGGTGATTTGTTTGTAGCTGAATTCTGTATAGGTGATTTGTTTGCAGCTGAGCTCTTTACAGAATGGCTTCTATGTAGCTGAACTCTTTACAAGGTAACTTCTTCTAGCTGATGTCTCTACAGGGTCACTAGTTTGTAAACGAATTCTCTACATGGTGGTTTCTTTGTAACTGAATTCTCTACAAGGAAACTTCTCCTAGCTGATCTCTCTACAGGAAGATTTCTTTGTAGCTGAACTCTCTACAGGATGATTTGTTTGCAGCTGAACTCTCTACATGATGGTTTCTTTGTAGCTGAACTCTCTACAAGTTAACTTCTTCTAGCTGATCTCTCTACAGGGTGATTTCTTTGTTGCTGAACTATCTACAAGGAAACTTCTTCTAGCTGATCTCTCTACAGGGAGATTGGTTTGTAGCTGAACTCTCTACAGGTGATTTGTTTGTAGCTGAACTCTCCAAATGATAGTTTTTTTGTAGCTGAACTCTTTACAAGGTAACTTCTTCTAGCTGATCTCTCTACAGGGTGATTTGTTTGTAGCTGAATTCTGTACAGGTGATTTGTTTGCAGCTGAGCTCTTTACAGAATGGTTTCTATGTAGCTGAACTCTCTACAAGGTAGCTTCTTCTAGCTGATGTCTCCACAAGGTCACTAGTTTGTAGCTGAACTTTCTACATGTTGGTTTCTTTGTAACTGAACTCTCTACAAGGTAACTTCTTCTAGCTGATCTTTCTACAGGGTGATTTGTTTGTGGCTGAACTCTCTACAAGGAAACTTCTTCTAGCGGATCTCTCTACAGGGAGATTGGTTTGTAGCTGAACTCTCTACAGGTGATTTGTTTGCAGCTGAACTCTCCACATGTTGGTTTCTTTGTAGTTGAACTCTCTGCAAGGTAACTTCTTCTAGCTGATCTCTCTACAGGGTGATTTGTTTGTAGCTGAATTCTGTACAGGTGATTTGTTTGCAGCTGAGCTCTTTACAGAATGGTTTCTATGTAGCTGAACTCTTTACAAGGTAACTTCTTCTAGCTGATGACTCTACAGGGTCACTAGTTTGTAAACGAATTCTCTACATGGTGGTTTCTTTGTAACTGAACACTCTACAAGGAAACTTCTCCTAGCTGATCTCTCTACAGGGAGATTTCTTTGTAGCTGAACTCTCTACAGGTGATTTGTTTGCAGCTGAACTCTCTACATGATGGTTTCTTTGTAGCTGAACTCTCTACAAGTTAACTTCTTCTATAGCTGATCTCTCTACAGGGTGATTTGTTTGTAGCTGAACTCTCTACATTGTGGCTTCTTTGTAGCTGAACTCTACAAGGTGATTTCTTCTAGCTGAATTATCTCTTTCTATAGTTGCATGAATTCCCTACAAGGTAACTTCTTCTAGCTGATTTCTCTACAGGGTGAATTGTTTGTGGCTGATCTCTCTACAGGGTGACTTGTTTGTAGCTGATCTCTATACAGGTTACTTGTTTCTAGCTGATCTCTTGAATTCTCTTCGGGTGACTGCTCTATTGGGATGACTGCTCTATTAGGATGACTGCTCTATTAGAGTATCTCGATCTCGCACTTGCTACACCAAGTTGGATTTCGTGTTATAACTCCGTGGCTTTAAGTCTGATTCTTCTACACCATTGAAGAGCCTTTCTAAGATGATAACTCCATCTGTACAGCGATTTTCAAAGCATTACCCCAAGTGGTTTATCTGGTAGGCGTGGCAAGCAGTTGTTTTTTATTAGCTAATCTCGATTGCGTAATTGTTACATACTGTTGGTTTTTTCGTTGTACCTTCCTGGTTTTTAGCTCGATTTCTTTCAAACCACAAAAAAATAACCTATTCACCCACCGATTTTCAACTTCTTCCCATACGCGGTTTACCCTGTAGGCGTGACAACATATTGGTATTATTTTTCGTGAATAATCGCTCATAACTCTTTGCCTGTTTATCGTATTCCAGCCAAAGTTGGTACAGAGATGCGCCTTTATACCCCCCTTCTGTGTGCCAAGTTGCAAGGCGATCAGATATGGCATTCGCGTTTTATAGCAGTTTTTTTAAGTGTGCGAAAAGAGGAAGAAAAATAAGAAGAAAAAAAAAACGAAGAAACTAAGCCAATTTTTGAAGTCGCATATCTAGGGAACGCTTGAAGCGATTTCGCTCAAATTTGGAGTGTTGAGCGCTGAAGGTGGAGGGAGTGTCCACAGCAAAATCGTCTTGTTTCGTCAAGGCAGCACAGCTACGGAGGTGCGAAAATTGCATTTTCTTTCTTCCTGTCAATATACTTACGGGTGTTACGCGCCGGCTTCTTGGGCCGCACGACACACTACCGTGTGTCTTGATGTACAAACATGAAAACACATATGAAAACCAAGAAGACACATAACTACTTTTCTATTAATATGTATACATATATACATATAATATTTACATATACAGTTTATTTTACACATATGTAAAATATATACATTGTGCTGATAACTTAAGGAAAGTTCATAATTACAATAGTCAGCTTCTGATTGTTTGTAAGTTAGTAATTACTACAGTCTTTACTTAGTTGGTGCAATATATGGGTGCCTGGCGTTTATTATTATTATTATTATGTACAAACCTCAAACACCAGTATAATTTGCATGATTAGTTAACAAACTAAACATTAATAAACTTAATAAATTACATGCAAGTAACTGTAATAGTAAAGATTTGAAAGTATCAACATGATCAGTTCCACAAGGTGATCAGGTAGCAGGGGCAGATCCAGGGGGGGGGGGGGGGGCTTTGGGGGCTGAAGCCCCCCCCCCCCTCCCCCCTACCTTCATATTTAGGCTTTACCTGATCAATATGCTGAGTATTATAATGAAATTTTGTCTTAGCATAATTATATGATCCCTAATAATACAAATACTCATAAAACCACCTTATAAACATCTTTCCAAGGTATTATCAGTGGATTTATGCTAAAGTTTATGCAACAAGGACCCAGATCAACATTGGAGGTGTACAAGATCGAGATACTCTAATAGAGCAGTCAGTTAACTACTCTAATAGAACATTCACTGGAAACATGTAGTTGGTTCTGTTATGGAATTTTTCCAAATTTACCTACACTTATACATACAATGAAGTGCATTGGTCTGTTTAAAGGGCTTCATTCATGCATCTATACTTGTTTAGTTAATATGTATGGCAATACTTAATTCAGGTACACAATTTCCATAGAAAATGCTCTCAGATTCAATCTTGTATTGTTCAAATTTCAAAATTTTCCACTTTCAACATTCTTATTCTAACTTGCACTTATTCAGTGTTGTGCAATTGTGCATCATGTACTTGGTTGTCTGTACCTACCCAAACTTTTCCATTAGCAAAATGCTTCAGAGAGCCATACCTATAATCTAAAGGCAGTATATAAAATATCTACAGGTATGAATTTTATGTGGAAATGTCTCTAAATTGCAGTATTTTAGCATCTATTTTTCAAAATTTTCCTGGGGGGGGGGGGGGGGGGGGGGGGGGCATGCCCCCAGACCCCTCTAGTTCCAGCATGCAAAGCATACTGGGAAGTGTGCTTTGCACACCTCTACCCAAGAGATTAGTACCTTGAGTTAGCCCCCCCCCCCTTTTATAAATCCTAGATCCGCCCCTGGGTAGGTGATTCCATAGTCTACATGCAACCTATAATTTATCCTATTTGTTGGAAAGTTAAATATAATCTCAGTATCCTTAACGTAGTCAGCGTACAGTATCCTTATTGTATAAAATGCAATGTAAATACAAGCAAGATTTTGTTAAGACTGTTTGTAGTTAATCTGTTATCATAATTATGAGGAATTGGCAATTATTACTGGTTTTGCCATTGAAAATTCATCATCTTTTCAACTGACTTTGTTCTGTTTGCAAAAGAATTGTTTTGTAGTAGAATTTGTTGCTTTTGCAATAAGATTCATTGGCAATCGAATTTGGCATGCTTCAACTTGAAATAAATTAAGCATTATTACATTAGAATTTGTCATGAATGATTGTTTGTTCTACAAGCCAAGACAGAAGTCAGTAAGTTATATAGGTATATATCCATCTCTGTGTGAAGTTGGAATTACCAGATCTTTAGTGGTTACAGTGATGTAAATTCAGGTGCACACCTGATGGCATAATGTCCATTAATAATGAAACAGTACCTAATTATTTACCAAGGTAACAACATTTATTGCAAAAGTACAGTAACAAATTCTATTGCAAAAGAGACAAAATCAGTTGCAAAGGTGATGAATTCAATATCAAAATCTGTTTATGTACTTACTCTAGGTAAGTATATTATTACTTTACAACAACAATATTTACTACGATATAATAAGAGTGTAACATATAGAATGAACCCCTTCATAGTGATGTTAGCATAGCATGAGTATAACTATAATGAACTTCTGTAAAGATTTTCACAGTTAAATTAAGGAATTTTGTATGAAAACACAGTGGTTTGTTTTCAACACTTTTAAAAATCACATTACAGTGTAAACCTCCGTTTGTTGGTAATGGTGTGGTGTGTGGTAGAGACAGTGATGGTGATGGATATGCTGACATGAAGTTGAACTGTGATGATCCAGAATGTGCACAGGTTAGCAAAGTACTTATTTATTTTCCACAAACAGCTTTCATTGTAACCAAAGTTAGCTTTATATTAAATTAATTGATATTAAGAACATTATAATCCATTATAATACCACCCTATACCACAATCCACCAGTATTTACAGTGTAATTACATTGTGTATCATTCATTTTGTATTTAAGATGTATAAGCTCAAGAGATTTCTGCAGTCAATGTTCAGCCTGTCTTTTGTTTCATGGGTCACTTTTTCATACAGTTGTAGAGATCTCCCTGATGCATGCCTCTCAAAATAACACCATAAAAGCTATCATAGAAATATCTTACCATACACAGTGTGATAATACTGAGATAGTACTGTATCATATATTGTACAATAGTACTGTTAGAGATCATAAAGGTTTGGGCTTTTTTGGCCAAAAATATCAACCAAAAACCAGCCTCACAATACCTTCACGGCACCTTGGCAGTATTGGTTACTAAGGTATAACCAAACTGAAAAATGCCTTCAGTACAACTTCCAAAAACTTACTATTAAATTAGAAAAAAAAAATTCTGACTGACCTTCAGACAAGCACAGCTCAATAATGGCTAAGGCTACATACATATAGGCTTAATTTTTCACTGTTTGAGGTTACTTCCACCCAACAGGTGCTTTTGGCATACTGCCATACATACAATGCATGCTTCAGAGACTTACTTGTGTCCTCCTGTGTTCTTTGCTGATCGTGCAAGGTGTCGATTTGTGGTAGCACCACATGATGGCTATTGTATATTGTACAGTATCATGCCTCTTACTGGTACCAAATTGAAAATTGAGTATGGAAAGATCACATCACTTATCTTACAGTATAACAGTAACTGTATAGTAGGGACCACAAAGGGATAGGCATGGCTCACAGAAAAATATCACCCAAAAACAGCTTCAAATTTCCCTGACGTTGATGAGGCAGTATTATTTGGGTAAAATTAAACCCAAAACAGCTTTCAGATCAACCCGAAATGCTTTCAACAAGTTGCTACGGAATTTTAAAAATAATTTATTTAACGGAATTTTTTACTGACTGACTGACTGTCTGATCCCTTCAGACAAGCGTAACTCGATATGGCTAAGGCTAAGAATGCTTGATTTTTTCACTGTTCGACATCGCTTCGGCCCGACTGGTGCTTTCTGGCATACTGCAGTATGTACAATGCATTCTTCATGGACTTACCAGTGTCCTCCTTTGTGTCCCATTCATCTTTGCTAACAGCGAAAAGTGTTGATTTGGTGGTAGCACGTGATGGCTTCCCTTCGTAACGGAATCATCCATATTTTTTGTAGTGGCTATTTTGATTGCAGAGGTGCTTTTCGAACAGTTCTTGATTCATACTGCTGTGTAATGGGTTGAACATAGCAAACAACGAAGCGTTATGGATGCTTCACCTTTTAGATGATAATTGATATTGCTGGGGCACGTGACTCCATTTCAGATGTGGTATGCGTGGGTTCACCAATCATAATGATCATTTACAAAAAGTTAACAAACAAGTACACAGAAAAATTTGGAATCTTCAGCTAGAGTTGGGACCATAGCACATTGATAAAAAGTACTGAAACAAGTTGGAGTAGTGCACGATATTAAATCACAGTAAACAATAAGAAGTGTTATATCTAATCCAAAAACAGCCAAGCTGTAAAAAAGACTGCGGCCCCCAGAAAGGCTATGGTTAAAAAAGATGTGAAATCCAAGGTGGGGGCCAAGAAATGGCTGTGATGGTAGGTTTATGGTAAAAATTTTAATAATGACAATTCAGGTGAATTTTTTGCCAAGACCAAGCGGCACAAAAATTCACCTGAATTGTCGTTATTAAAATTTTTACCATTAACCTATCATCACAGCCATTTCTTGGCCACCACCTTGGATTTCACATCTTTTTTCACCATAGCCTTTCTGAAGGCCACACTCTTTTTTTACAGCTTGGCTGTTTTTTGGATTAGATTTCACTTCTTTATGTATTTGTATACCCCAAAGCCGGCCTATGGCCAGCTTTGGTGCTTTTTAACCTGTATAGTTTTCTTTACCACAGGAAAAAGAAAAAGATGAAGCAGATTTTATAAATACTTTAACTCATTCTGATTTTATCAGTAAATGTACAAATTATATGTGACCCTATTTTGGAAAACCATACATCTAGGCACATGCAAAATTTGTGGGAATTCTCAATTGAAAATTTCAGTGATTTTTTTAAAATTAATTTTTTTACATATTCTGATAAAACAATATCAAGCCTTCTTGCTGTGAAATTTCACACCCATAGCTTCTTTTATCTAGGAGATATACTGAATTATATCGGACCATGTAGTAGTTTCACAATGTGTGGGACAACAATTAACTTATAAATTGGGTTCCCCAAACCAAACATTTTCCTGTCTTTACACAATATTACAAGTGATTTAATTGAGAAAAAGCACAAAGAACACATGATTAAACTCTCAAGAATCTCTTTTCATTAATTTTAGATTGTAAGAATGGTGATCTTTGTCAACAAAGTGATTTGTCATCAATTTGTCACATCTAATCACTATTCAGTTCTATAAACTGATAATGAAAAGTTAGTTTGTAATGTATTAGACAGTAAATTGGCCATATCTTTGGAATGCTTCAACGTATCGTCACAAAATTTTCACACAAGGTAGAAAACCACTCAGTGCTTCATTGTAGCTATAAAAAACAAAATTGGCCAATGTGCCCAGATGTATGGTTTTCCAAAATAGGGTCACATATATATATATAATGCATATATCAAGAGTTCATAATATAAAAAGAGAGCGTATATTTATTACATGTCAATTAATCCCCACAGGATAATTTGCAGCTGATCCCTCTACTGGGTGAATTAAAATGTAGCTGAACTCTCTACAGGGTGATTTGCTTGTACGTAGATGAACTCTTTGCAGGATTCTCTCTACAGGGTAACTTGACTCTAGCTGAACTCTCTGCAGGGTTATCTGTTTGTAGTTGAATTCTCTACAGGGTGATTTGTTTGCAGCTGAACTCTCTACAAGGTAACTTCTTCTAGCTGATCTGTCTACAGGGTGACTTGTTTCTAGCTGGTCTCTCTACAGGACGATTTGTTTGCAGCTGAATTCTCTACAGGGTGATGTGTTTGCAGCTGAACTCTCTACATGGTGGTTGCTTTGTAGCTGAACTCTCTAAAAGGTGACTTCTTCTAGCTTAACTCTCTACAGCGTGATCTTTTCATAGCTGAACTCTCTACAGGATGATTTGTTTGCTGTTGAACTCTCTACATGATGATTTCTTTGTAGCTGAACTCTCTACAGGGTGATTTGTTTGTAGCTGAAATCCCTACAAGGTAACTTCTTCTAGCTGATCTTTCTACAGGGCGATTTGTTTGTAGCTGAGTTCTCTACAGGGTGTTTGTTTGCAGCTGAATTCTCTACATGGTGATTTCTTTTTAGCTGAACTCTCTACAAGGTGACTTCTTCTAGCTGATCTCTCTGCAGGGTGATTTGTTTGTAGCTGAACTCTCTACAGGTGATTTGTTTGTAGCTGAACTCTCTACAAGGTGATACTTCTAGATGATCTCTCTACAGGATGACTTGTTTCTAACTGAACTCTCAACAGGGTGATCTGCTCATAGCTGAACTTTCTACTGGGTGATTTGTTTGCAACTAAATTCACTACATGGTGGTTTCTTTGTAGCTGAACTCTCTACAAGGTAACTTATACTACCTGATTTCTCTACAGGGTAATTTGTTTCCAGCTGATTTGTGATTTGTTTCTAGCTGAACTCTCTACAGCTGATTTGTGTGCAGCTGAACTCTCTACATGGTGGTTTCTTTGTAGCTGAACTCTCTACAAGGTAACTTCTTCTAGCTGATCTTTCTACAGGGTGATTTGTTTGTAGCTGAATTCTCTACAGGGTCATTTATTTGCAGCTGAACTCTCTACATGGTAGTTTCTTTGCAACTGAACTCTATACAGGGTGATTTGTTTGTAGCTGAACTCTCTACAGGGTGATCTGTTCGTAGCTGAACTCCCTACAAGGTAACTTCTTCTAGCTGATCTTTCTACAGGGCGATTTGTTTGTAGCTGAGTTCTCTGCAGGGTGATTTGTTTGGAGCTGAACTCTCTACATGGTAGTTTCTTTGTAGCTGAACTCTGTACAATGTGACTTCTTCTAGCTGAACTCTCTACAGGGTGACTTGTTTCTAACTGATCTCTCTACAGGGTGACTTGTTTCTAGCTGAACTCTCTACAGGGGATTTGTTTGCAGCTGAACTCTCTACATGGTGGTTTCTTTATAGCTGAACTCTCTACAAGGTGACTTCTTCTAGCTGATCTCTCTGCAGGATGATTTGTTTGTAGCTGAACTCTCTACAGGTGATTTGTTTGTAGCTGAACTTTCTACAAGGTGATACTTCTAGCTGATCTCTCTACAGGATGACTTGTTTCTAACTGAACTCTCAACAGGGTGATCTGTTCATAGCTGAACTTTCTACTGGGTGATTTGTTTGCAGCTTAACTCTCTACATGGTGATTTCTTTGTAGCTGAACTCTCTACAAGATAACTTCTTCCAGCTGATCTTTTTACAGGGCATGTTTGTTTGTAGCTGAGTTCTCTACAGGGTGATTTGTTTGCAGCTGAACTCTCTACTTGATGGTTTCTTTGTAGCTGAACTCTCTACAAGGTGACTTCTTCTAGCTGATACAGGGTGACTTGTTTCTAGATGAACTCTCTACAGGGTGACTTGCATGTAGCTGAATTGTCTATCAGATTAACTGTTTGTAGCTGAATTCCGTACAGAATATCCTGCAATGTAATGTAATTCTGTAATGGAGTGAGTTATAAACGTAGCTGAATGCTCTATTAGGGTGATTGTTCTATTAGAGTATCTCGATCTCGCATTTGCTACACGTAGTTGCCTTTCGAATGATAACTCAGTGGTTTGTAATCCTATTCTTCTGTACTACTGCAAGGATATTCTATGATGATTATTACAGCTACACACTGATTTTCAGCTCATTGCTCTAAGCGGTTTGCCTGGTAAATGTGAAAACTAATAGTTTTTATTCATAAAAATCGATCGTGTAATTTTGACACAGGTTGGGTTTTGTGTCATATCTCCATGGTCTTTACCTGAATTCTTTTCAAACCACAAAAAGGCACTCCTATGATGGTTACTCCATCTACATATAAATTTTCAACTGATTCCTCCAAGGGGTTTACCCTGTAGGCGTGACAGACCTTCGACCTTATTTTACGCACATAATCGGTCATAACTCCGTGTATGTTCATCGGATTCCTACCAAGGTTGGTACTGAGATCCGCCTTAATTAGCCCTTCAAGTGTGCCAAATTTCAGCCCTATCCGAGTACGCATTTGTGTTTTATGTAAATATTTTAATAACGACAATTCAGGTGAATTTGGTGCCACTTGGTCTTGGCACAAAATTCACCTGAATTGTCATTATTAAAATTTTTACCATTAACTTACCATCACAGCCATTTTATTGGCCACCACCTTGGATTTCACATCTTTTTTCACCATAGCCTGTCTGAGGGCCGCACCTTTTTTGCAGCTTGGCTGTTTTGGATTAGATTTCACTTCTTTTTGTATTTATGTACCCCAAAGCCGGTCTATGGTCGGCTTTAGGGCTTTTTTTAACCTATCATTTTTTCTTTACCACAGGAAGAAGAAAAGATGAAGCAGGGTGATTTCTTTGTAGCTGACCTCTCTACAAGGTTATCCTTCTAGCTGATCTCTCTACCGGATGATTTGTTTCTAGCTGATCTCTCTACAGGGTGACTTGTTTGTAGCTGAACTCTCTACAGGGTGGTTTGTTTGTAGCTGAATTTTCTACAGGGCGATTTGTTTGCAGCTGAACTCTCTACATGGTAGTTTCTTTGTAGCTGAATTATCTACAATGTAACTTCTTCTAGTTGAACTCTCTACAGGGTGACTTGTTTCTAGCTGATCTCTCTACAGGGTGACTTGTTTCTAGCTGAACTCTCTACAGGGTGATTTGTTTGTAGCTGAACTCTCTACAAGGTAACTTCTTCTAGCTGATCTTTCTACAGGGTGATTTGTTTGTAGCTGAATTCTCTACAGGGTGACTTGTTTCTAGCTGATCTCTGTACAGGGTGACTTGTTCCTAGCTGAACTCTCTACAGGGTATTTGTTTGCAGCTGAGCTCTCTTACATGGTGGTTTCTTTGTAGCTGAACTCTCTACAAGATGACTTCTTCTAGCTGATCTCGCTACAAGATGACTTGTTTCTAACTGAACTCTCTACTGGATGATTTGTTTGTAACTGAACTCTTTGCATGATTGTTTCTTTGTAACTGAACTCTCTACAAGGTAACTTCTTCTAGCTGATCTCTCTCAGGGCAAATTGTTTGAGCTGAACTCTCTACATGATGGTTTCTTTGTAGCTGAACTCTCTATTAGGTACCTTCTTCTGGCTGATCTGACTACAGGGTGACTTGTTTGTAGCTGAATTCCCTACAGAATAACTTGCAATGTAATATAATTGAGTAAATTATAAATGCAGCTGAATGCTTTATTAGGGTGACTGTTCTATTAGAGTATCTCGATCTCGCATCTGCTACACGTAGTTGCCTTTCGAATCATAACTCAGTGGTTTGTAATCCGATTCTTCTGTACTACTGCAAGGACTTTTTCTATGATGATTATTCCAGCTACATACTGATTTTCAGCTCATTGCTCTAAGCGGTTTGCCTGATAGACACGAAAACTAATAGTATTTTTATTCATAAAAATCGATCGCGTAATTTTGACACAGGTCGGGTTTTGTGTAATATCTCCGTGGTCTTTATCCCGATTCCTTTCAAACCACAAAAAGGCACTCCTACGATGGTTGTTCCATCTACATATCAATTTTCAACTGATTCCTCAAAGTAGTTTACCCTGTAGGCGTGACAGACCTTCGACCTTAGTTTACGCAAATAATCGGTCATAACTCCGTGAATGTTCATTGGATTCCTACCAAAGTTGGTACAGAGATCCGCCTAAATGAGCCCTTTAAGTGTGCCAAATTTCAGCCCGATCCGAGTATGCATTCGTGTTTTATGGCGGATTTTGCCAAGTGTGCGAAATGAAGAAGTAGAAGAAGAAAAAAACGAAGAAATTAAAACGAAATGTTGTTCGCTCGTATCTCGGAAATGGCTGTAGCGATTCTCTTCAAATTTGGTGTGTAGACTCCCCGTGCTGGCCGGCACCTCTCTAGCAAATTTGGTTCCAATCGGATAAGGGATCACAGAGCTACATAGGTGTGAAAATTGCGTTTTCTTTCTTCCTGTTAATATACTCACGGGTGGCACGCCGGCTTCTTGGGCCGCACAACACACTACCGTGTGTCTTGATCCCTACTGTGCTCAAGTTACCATAATGGGAATACACAGTAGGGATATAACACTTCTTATTGTTTTACTGTGATTTAATATCGTGCCTACTCCAACTTGTTTCAGCACTTTTTATAGATGTGCTATGGTCCCTACTCTAGTTGAAAATTCCAACTTGTTACATTGTTTAAGCCCATCATCTGAGGCCACCTTGAGACAAACTAACAAAGCAGTACAACAGCCATGTTCAATGTTCCAATAAAACAGTCACACATGTATATTATGCTATCACAAAGCAATGAAACAAACTAGTGTAGTTAAAAATTATTGCTTAAAAATGAAGTAGAGATTCAAGCAATAAAAACTTGTGAACAAGATATAATTATGAATGATGGTTTTTACAACACAGTCCTGTGGGAAATTCACTACTTTAGCATTGAACAAAAAAGTTATTTTTACATGCCATTGTAGGGATTTTGTCACAGGGTTGTGTTGTGATACCATCATTCATATATCTTGTTTTGCATACTTCATTTTTTAATCAACAATTTTAAATTTATCATTTTAAATTGTTGCTATACTCCAGCTTACCTATGTAATTCATTAAATGCTCCATTTGAGTAACTATAAACATTACAAATCTAGTTTTTATATTATTATTGTAGTATCATAGTAATTTAAAATGTAAATTTAAAAATGAAATAGGGATCTACATAGCAATAAAAAGTAGTGAAACAAGAGATGAATGATGGTGTTACGGCATAGCTCAGTGGGAATTCCCTACTTTGGCATTTTGGCATTGAACAAAATAATAATAGCTAATGTGCCAAAGTAGGGACTTTCCCACTTAAACTAGTCTACACAAATAGCCAATATGTAACAAGATTTTTTGTTTCAATAGGACATTTGTTCCAATATTTATAATCCTCAACAAACCAATACATCATGTGGAATTAGTACTGTTGAAAGTGGTAAGAAATGTTCTAATATTGTATGGACTTCTTTGCATTTTGTGTGTGTACCCTACAAAATACACAATATCCATTAAAATGGTGTATGTATGGTTTATTTATTTATTATGAGTTTCTTCTTTCATAATGTACTGACACAAAAATAGAATAATAACTAGTTTCCTCAGAATTCTCTACATTACTAGCCTTAAAACTGGAAGATTGTTCCACAGTTTGATTAGCATGTAAACTTAAACTTGATTGTCTAGTTTAAAAGAGTGTTCAAAGCTACTTGAAAGTTTTACACAACATAAGTAACAGTCTCTCCATTATCCAAATCATTGTCCCCTAAGTGTGTTGGATAATGGTAAAATTTGGATAAACAAAGTTCATACATTTATATCAGTCAAAATGCTCTAACAGAACTCCAGTTCAGTTAACGATAATTGATGGCCAGATAATGGATGAACTATGTACTGTATAGTGCAATATTCACATGGCAAATATTAAAATTTGTTTGGTAAAAGTATGTACAGGTATTGCAGTACATACATACTTCAATCGATGTACATACAGTATGTACTGTAGTCACTTGTAATTACTCCACCCTTCTGCTACCTGGTTTCCTGAAATTCTAAACAAATCTGTGTCTGTTGTGTTTTTGTCTTTCTTGCATGTAAGCAGTGTGAAATTCAGGCTGTACTGTAAATTTTGCTTTAAAGTGAGCTTTGTGGCAGTTTGAAATATGGGTGAAGAGATGTCTTGAAAATGTTCTACAATGGCCTATACCAGTTTAAACAACTGAAAACTCAAAAATTGTAGGACTGTAGGAGCTTTGTAGGCTAACAGAAATAATGAAGTGAAAGTACTCACACAAAACGAAAACAAAGAGCAGCCTCAAAGCTTTCTCTAGTGAATTTCCATACAAATCAAGATATACAGACTATAAAACACTCAGTTAAGAAGCTGCTTCTGTATTTAATTTGTGCTTTAAAGTGGTTGTTTGATTTACATAGCAGTGCATAGTAACATAATTACCAAAGTATCAAATAATTCATGAATTACAAAATAAAATGTATATCAACTAAAATCCTTTTAGATAAATATTTGCATACAGGCAGCATCTGTATAAACTCTCAATGTATAAATATTGATTAATTGCATAGGGATAACTGGAAGGTACTCACTTGGTTTTTATACAGTACATACATAAGTATCGCAGTATGCACAACATCAAGTTAGCTCTTTATTTTTGATCCTACAAATTACAAGCTATATGAACATTTTTAATATGCATACAGTATGAGGTGTCCAAGTTTTGCTTGGTTTATATAGTAACAAAACAACGAGTGTTTACTTACACAATTCCAATAGATCTACCAAATACATAATTTTTTTAATCTCCATTCATTTTATTTCTCACCTATTATTCCTTCCTGGGAGCACAACTTATTAGTGATGCAATACATGGACAGCTCCATTTGTATTTTCAACAGCATACAGAATCAACTACTAATGTATGTATGTAGAATGCTGAAGCACTGTACATGGGAGAATTTCATGATTAAGGCCTACTCACCATAAAACTTTTCCGTTTTTGATATTTAATTTCAAAGACATTATTCTTGTTATTCTTAGCTTTAAAAATTCTAATAGTGATTTCTTAGTTGAAAGTGCATATTTGAGCATACTGAACTGCATCTACTTGTAACCATATACTGTGATGCTTGTTATATTGTATCAAGTTCTTCCTTGCTAACAGTTACATGGCCACCATGTATATTTATGGAAGCCAATATAATAGTAATAAAATGGGGGCTACAATGTGAGATGGAGTTTAAAAACACACAAAAGTGATACTGTATGATGTGAAGCAGAGACAAATTGTTTGTCAACTTCCTTGGACTATATAAAGAGGATGTCATCACAAGTATAGACAATTCAGTTGCAGAAAAATTTGCTCACGTCCTGAAGAACTCCAGCAATGTCATTGTAAATAGCAAAGGATTTTGAATAATATACAGTAGCTATATCAATTTTAGTTTAGTGAAGAACTTTCATGATTTCATAATAACGAGAAATATTTGTCCATTGAACCTTTCCATTTGCAGTTTTAGATAGAGTTACCCAGTCACATAATACTGTACTGTAGGTCATTGTTCTACTAAAGGATTTATGTTGACAATATTCAAGCAATGTTTAAAGTATGCACCGGCTGCTTTTGAACAGTACTCAAAAATCTAACTAATTCAAAATTGTGTTGGCTGGGCTGATTTATTAGAGTATATTAGTCCCAAAGTAAACGACTGCTCTTTAGAGTATTTTGATCTTATTTCTGCAAAGTGTGAATAATGTTTAGTGTTTTTAAATATGTAAATAATATGTATTGCTGTCATCAGGGATGGTGGAGAGGCCAAAGAGTGAGGGGGCCAGGCCAGCTGTAAGTTGAAGACAAAAAAAAAAGGTCACAGCCTGCTGCTCTCCACCAATTATATCTCCTTATTTATAACTACACATACACAGCTAAGTAATTTGCTACACTGCTTCTTTGAATACTGTGACTGCTCTATTAGAGTATTTAGATCCTGACTGTTCTATTAGAGTATCTCGATCTTTTCTTGCAAACAGTGTCCTAAAAAGTGGGGGGGGGGGGGGGGGGGGGGGGGGGCATGGCCCCCCTGGCCCCCCCGTCTCCACCGCCTATGGCTGTCATTATTTGCTTTCTTTCAGGGTGCATGCATTGTACGTTTTAATTCCTTTTTGAAATATGTCCAAAATGCAGTCATTATGCTTGGTGCTTTCAGTTACCTAATATGCCTTGAATTATGCTGACATAATCAACCACTACCTATTTAGAAGTCCTTTCAAGAATTTTTCAGATAATATGTATGCTGAATGCAATTTTGGCTGTTACGAGTATAATACAATTATTCCATAATTGCACTCAGATGTGTCTGATTTCCTACTAATCACATAGTGATCACCCTTCATGGTTTGTACTACATAGCTATGCATGTCTGTGTGGCCATTAACTTCTAACAGGCGATGGCATTATTCTTCTATCCCTTGAAAGGGTTCCAATTTGATAGGTTCATTATTATATCATCATTGTTGCACTTGAAAGGCTTCAAAGCCAGCAATTACCGCATGGCTCCAGATTTTCGTAGTATAAAAATTTTGTAAAATGCCATGTTTTCATCAATAAGTAAATTTTCGTAAAAATAAATTCGTATTTTCAAGCCCTTTCGTAATTTTTAAAAAAATCGTGACGTTGCACGTACGTGCTTTTACGGTAATATGTGGAACACGAGTTACATTGTCGCGAAGTAGAGTACTTGTGAAGACAAAACAAGAAGCACGGATGCTTAGTGGATGGATGAGTACTGAGAAAAAAGCGTCATACTTGTGTCAGAGGTTATTAAGTGTACCAAAAACGACTGGACAGGTAGTACGTCGAACATTATTTTAAGGTCGAAGAGTAATAATAATGATACTAATAATAATAATAGTAAATTTCATGTGATGGTAGCCTACTTGGAGATGGTATTTAACAAACTCCTTTTACACCAACACTATCATATAGCTAAACTAAACCCTCACAAGCCTCGTGCTTTAACTATCGGTGGCTCGATTTCAATGCACATGAAAATTTCGTGATAAAAATTTTCGTAATTACAGTGCAATTACGAAAAATACGATTTTTTTTGCTACGAAAATTTGGAGCCATATGGTATCATTGGCTACTCTAAATATCAATATCTGTTGTACTTACAAGGTTTCTGTTTTCAGCTGATTTGATTGGCTATTCATTATATCACTTTTTGTTACACTTAAAAGGCTTATGTGGTTCTGTTATTTTATTGGCTACTTTACAATGTAATTACAAAAACAAATCATGTATATGTATTATGCAATTAATAGTCATGAATTTTCATCAATTATTCTCAAAATATTCGAATTTGTACTAGTAATAGCATGGGTAGCAGTGAAATTTGGGATAAATACCACGAGTGTTGTATTGGAAATGGAGATAAATTTCACGAGGCGAATACCCATGCTATTCCCAGTTAATACCATACTCGCTGCATATACGCATGCTGTGCATTAGCGTTGCTATGTACGCAACGCATCAACACTAATTGGCGCTACATTGTTAACATAAATTCTAGCCAATGAAATTGCAATTACAACTTTTTCACTGCTACCAGTGAAATACGGCATAAATTTCACTGCTACTATTGAGACTTTTGTATGGGCAGTGAAACAGGTATGGTATTAATCCCTAGTATTGCACTATCGTTTCACATATTGCTTTATATCTCCTAAACATATTAAGCAACTATGATAAAATTTTTAGGACTAGTTCTTTACTGTCCAGTGACCAATTGAGAACATTGGTGTGATCATAGAATAATCCACTTAAGATTGTGATAGGTATAAATGTAAAAAATCTTTTCAATAATTTTTACCATAAGTATGGTAGATTTATTGGGAATGATTTTTTGGTGTTTCATTGGATAGCCACAGCATTTAGCTACAAGCAGAAGACATAAGGATATATATTAGGGCTGGACGATAGTGGATTTTTCAATGCCCAAACAATAGTAAGACACTGTTCACGATAGATTAAAGCACAACGATAGTGAAAATTCTACTTATCACCTTCAAAGAGATATGCAAGTAGGTATGTTACTTATGGATATGTTTTCACTAAGAGACAAACAGCCTTTTTAGACTAATTTTTACTCCCAAATATTATTTTAAAAGGCATTTTGCATCAATATCTACATGTTTTGACATGTTAATTACTGTCCGATAATAAATTTTCTAACCATAGGCGATACCGATAGTGATTCTATCCCTATATTCCGACATGATCATACTATCCCCCAGCCCTAATATATTATATATTATGACAAGAATAAGGTTATGCATTGGCACAAGAAAGAATGGTATAAATGGCAATTCATTGTTCCTTATATGGAAATTAATTTTTTCTAACTTTTCTACGAAGTTACTGAACTGATAAAAAAGGGTGTTTAGACAAAACACTTTCCATCCAGGTACAAAAAAAGTTTTCAATTAGATTCAAAAAATGTACGGGAAAATAGATGCTGGGAGATTAAGGATCTCTACTAATTTTATCAGTTAATAATTACATGGAATTATGACAAATTTATTTATTATTTTGTGTGTTGCATTGTTAAATATGCTGCAGACATGTTAGTTGCTACATATATTATGGTGATATTGATACAGTTACTTCCAAAATACACAGGTTCTTCCAGCTCAGATGACAGTTTAAGTACTGGTGCAGCAGTCGGAATTACTTTTGTGGTGACATTACTTCTATCAGTTGCATTTACTTTGCTGGTTGTCTACATTGTGTACAAGATAAGGACAAGAAAAGAGCAGGCAGCTTCTGAAGATGAAGTACCAACAAGTGCTAAACCAATAGTTACTGCTAAAGACAGTGACGTGTATGAATTTCCTGAAAATGTTCAGTCTCCCAGATACCAAGGTGATCCTCTGGCTACTATACAACCAAATCCATCTTATGACATGCATTACTTTGGTACTAAGAACGACAAACCAGTTTATGCCAACGTAAAGTAGTGGCAACTGTCACTAAGCAGTAGACTGTAACTAGTTTTTGCTGTAGTTTACTATTTGTGTGTTGTAGCTAAGTGTGTGTTTTACTTTCCTAACTGCTCCCCCTGTACTTTTGATTGAATGTAGTTTATTTCCACACACATTATAATAAATTTGCTGATAGATTTATATGCAGTAATTTTGTACTATTTTAAAGGTGTGTGTAGCTAGTTGCTCATTTGCTATCACTATTGTTTAATTTTTCTTTGGATGAAGGCTCCTCTATAGATCTGTGATAGGATGCTACATCATGGTGCCTCCTATTATTGTGAAAGGTTTGTCTTCCTGTTTGGCCATCAAGTGACAGTGGTAATTATCAGAGTCTCAAAAAACACATGGTTTATGCAATTTCATCTTGCATTGCTACTGTTGAATACACTATAACTATAATCTGTGCTTGCATTTGGCTAGTAGATTGCTGTACTGGATAAGGAAAATGGGTCCTAGATCATGTCTTTTGCAGTAATCACAATGCACTCCTGTACTTATTAATATTAGCCTGTTCTGTAAACATTTTGTTTTTTAACATATAATATATAGGCATGTTTTACAGTGAAGTGAGCTGGAGGGAAGTGTACCATTAGTAAAAATTTAGTGCGTTTTTATAAAATGTAATTTATGGGATGTTATTATCATCAAAGAGATATGTACTAAGGTTCCTGATTAACACAAAAATAAGGTGATAATCAGTAAGCTTTTTTTATAAATGGTACATACATGTATTATTACTATTAATAACAGAGGAAATACATTGTCATACTGCGAAAATGGAGTATAGGCATATATACAGTAGTTTTATTTGCTCATCTTTTTAGTGGCTTGTATAATGTGTTATACAGAAATCATACATAAAGTTTAAAGAAGTGCAAATTTTCACAAAAATATGTTTATTCTTTTAATTCACAAAAATTTATTTGGATGTAATGCATGGATACATATGAAAGCCTATATTAGCTATATGGAAATTGTTGAATAATTGTTTGCTCATGGAAATTCCTTCTAGCACTAAAATAAATCTGTCCTTGGTATATTGCACTTCTGAAAAATAATATGCTATTTATTTATATACACTAATATATAGTGAGCTTATAATCTTTTTTATATGTGACCGGATTTGCTGTGACTACATGTGTATTCGCATGGTATTCACAAAACTTAGCTACTGTGTGACCAACTGATCAGGCCTGCAAAAATATGACGTGTGGGCACAAAATATGCTTACTAATTCAAACTCATAAGTTTATATGCTGATATACTATAGCCGCACAAATTTCAGGTGTTAGGCCACATAAACTTTATTAGTTTCTCATCCTTCTGTACTCAAAATAGTGGTGCGGGAGGGTGGATTTTATTTAATTTTTTACTAACTAGATAGCTGATTAGCCCTTTGTTTCCCACCAATAGTTTTTGCCATACATTTTTTGACTTCATGATAATATTTATATTTAGATGAATAGAAACAGCTTTAATAGTAACATATATTTTTATTGGATCAGTAACCTCTAAGCAAACTTTAGAAATAAAAATTCCTTATAAGGATCTAGTACGAGGCATTGATATAATTATTATGTGAATGAATTTTGGAAAATCAACCATATGGGTGCATTTGACACCTAAAATATTTAATGATCAAATCACAAACTTTATAGTACAAATCTACTTGTTGATGGTTTTAAGCCATTATCATTACCTTAAATTACAAGACAATTCTTGAAAATATTTTCAAAGCTGTGCCCTAGGCCTGCTCTTATTAACAACCCACTAAACATGAAAATTCTAATTATTTCATGCATGCCCATAAGGGTGATTTTCCAAAATTCAGTCACATATATATATATTCTTATATATTTCTGCATCTACAATACGACAGTATTTTCTTTGTAAAACCATCATACAATAATCTTTTGCCCTGATTTTTTTTCTGCTTGATGGTGTTGTAAATAAACTGAGTAAATCTATTGTGGTAAATATTTACCCATTTTGTAATTTTAATTACATCATACTTCTATATTAGATTATTCAAGGTGCTAATTGGCTTCCCTTAGCCACCAAGGTGCAAAAAAATCCTAGATGAGGTAAGAAAAATGGTGATGCGGGCACTCCAATCACTCATATCATTCCAATCACTCTGATCACTCCAATCACTGAGATCACCCCAGTCACTCAGATCACTCCAATGAGTTAACCACCTAATTGTGTAATGCTACTGAAAATGTGTATCATTTAGAGTACAGTAGTACACAGTAATATCCTAACTCCGTGTTATGGAAACTTCCTCTCCCTAATGGTAAATTTTAATCACGTCATTAATGTGGACACTATAACTCTTAATATCTATGTATAAAGTTTAACACTTTGTGTGCAAATTTCTAAATTGGGTTTCATGCTTAAATTTATTAATATGTTACTCAATAAGAAGTCTCCAATCATATACTCCGGTAAACCTACATCCCCAGAAAGTTAAGCATACCAGGCTACAGGAATATATAGCAACCAAAAACAAACAAACCTAATTTGGTTTTGGTTTCGCCGTACTCATATCTTTTACCTTTTGTAACATCAACATATTCTCTAAATGATAATTTTGTAATGGTAACATTAAAAGAGCAAGTCATGGATATGTATAACTTGTATATATCAACTGACACTACTGGTAGTAAATTATCTTTGATGGTAGTTCCAATAAGTGAAATATTTGATCCCTTCCGTATTGATAGAGTTGAATCAACATGATGTTCTCCAGGTAAGAAGTGATATTCAACATTTGACACTACAGGTAGTGTACCATTATTATCCAGTAAGTATTGATTGAGTGTAGCACAAGATTGAAATGGGAAACTGAGGTTACCGGGATTATCTGTAGGTAATACATAAAAGATGTCTGTTGCTGTGGATGACCATACTTGAAGCACTGTGACTGTGATGCACAAAATTCTTTCTTTCTGTAATAACAGGCATTATTATTATTATTATACATATGCAATTATGCATACATTCAACTCACCACAGTGCCCATACTTATTTACAACTTAGGATCACTATGTACACGTTTTGTAGAATATACAACTCTTTTCTTGAGCTTAGCCTGCTTTATACTTTCAGCAATGAAACTCAAATTGTCGTGTGTTTTACATACATATTGTGGTATAACTGTATTCAGTTGATGAAACTAAAACTTCACTTGTTTCAAGCAGAAAATGTATACATGGGATGTGATGCATCAGATGTAAACAAAAAATTGAAATTTTTGTACAGTTGAGTGAAACAAAACTGTAACTATGGAGGAATCTATACAATATGACATTAAAATAAATCTCTGCCCAGTCATTGGTGCAAACAATGAAAGATATCATTAATTCCAAATAAGCTTAGTTGTAAAATGTGATGTGGTGAAAATAGCTACATGGTTTATAGTCTTTCCAAGTCAAATATTTATGTATGTATGCCAACTGTTGTTCTACGTGCAACAAGATTCCTATTACATCTAATCTTTAAACCAGCTTGTACACTGAATTGGATCAACCTGAGGTTAAGTGTATAAATTGGAAAAGTGCCTTATAGTGATCTATGTCAAAGACTTTAATCATAGACTATCAGCTGTAATGAATGACTCAGGCTTTTGGCTCGCAGTATGAATATATGAGATCCATAGTTGATTGTACTATCAGCTATATTATGCCAAGCTTGAGTAATGCCTCCACAAACACCTACATATTCTTATACATAGGTCTAAGTCAAACATGCTCAATATTTTGCCCAAAATGCTTTCAGGATTTCCCAAAATTTTTGTTTGATATGCTTTTCAGTGTTCCCATTATGATCACATCATATGCTCTTTGGTTAACAACATTTCTTACAATTATATTGAACATTAAACAGTGAATGCTCTATTAGAGTACTTCACTACAAAGTAACTGCTCTATTTGATAGTATTGATCTAAGAATCTATGTATAATGCATTTGAATTCCCTATTGCAGTTTCCACTAGCTGCTCTATTAGAGAGTATTGATCTATTTTCATAGAATTTAGCTCCACAGTTTAAATATCCACCTAATATGCTAACATAGACTGGCAACTGGCCTACTCATACATAAATACACAGTATATTTATACACCCTGTTGAACAGTACTATATCTTTAGTGCAAAATTAAATTCATAGCCCGTGGTCTCTTACTTATTGTGGAGGATACATATTATTATTATTCATGTTTGTTACCATCCCTAAAAAAGCTTTGGCTGTCATGTACACTTGCATGTTAGTCAATTTCTGCTTGTTTAACATAATTGTTTCAGTTTTGTAAGTTACACAGAAAAAAAAAATCAAAACAAGAAACTTAACAGATCTTGTGGAAACTGGCAGATCTTGAGACAAGGGTTAGATTAGCTATTGGAAGGACAAATTGTCTCTTAAAAGTATATCTAATCACAATTCAATTACAGTATCAATTAAATTATCGATTGTAGCTATATTGTTGCTATCTGCATGTCTGGCATGAAAAATTGATGTAACCATAGATACTATTGACTCCATACCCGTCTATAGTATTGTAATGTTTTATTTGTTAGTGTGACTTTTGTAATGGTAATTTTGTAGTTGCATAACTTGTAGAGTTAGTAAGCCATTTTTGTAGGTGTTGTAATGCTACTTTAGGAATTTTGATTTTACTGTTGTGTACTGTAAGTAGGGACCCGACGATTATGCTGGCATAATAATGAGCATAATAGGTGCCTGAAAGCATTGAGCATAATGCTAGCATAATAGGCAGAACATTTGTGCATTGCCATAAAATCTTGCTTATCAAAATACATAACACATAAAAAGATCGATATACTCTAATAGAACAGTCAGAGAATAATCAGACAGCTGACTGTTCTATTAGAGTATATCGATCTTTACTGTGACATGCATTTTGACAAGCAAGGATTTAGAGTCTGTGCTTCAGCAACTTACTGTTTTCCCATAAAGTGCAATTAACTAGAAAAACATGGGAACTGAGGTATAAATATTGAGCATAATTTGAGCATAATAGGTAAATATTGAGCATTAATGTAAGCACAATAGGCAAAATTTCGAACAGTGCAGCATAGCATAATAGGTAAAATAATGAGCATAATCGGCGGGTCCCTAACTGTAAGGTTAGGAATTTTTGTTTGTTTTTCTGCCTGCATGTTTTGTAATATAGGATAGAATTTTGTGCATAGTTTTGTACCTATAAATACTTTGAATCATTGAATAATATTTTTAGTTTGTGTTAGTCAAAGCTCATAGAACTATTTACGAGTAAAGTCCAGCATGACAGAGCTAGTCCACAGGGGCGGATCTAGGGGGAGGGCTAAGGGGGCTGCAGCCCCCTTTCCTTTCTAAGTTAATACCACAAAGTTATACCCCAAGACAGCCCATATCAACCCTATCATGAACTCATATTTTTATCGTTTACCAAGATTATGGAACTCTTTACCAATAATTGACCTATCTCAATCACTAGATGTAATCAAACCAAAGTTGAAAGCATTTTTATGGAATCATTTTCTAGCTAACTTTGATAATACCCCCTGTACTTTTCATTACCTGTGTCCTTGTACCCGCTGCTCCAAGACTCCTGCACCAACCAATTATAATTATTTGTAACTATTATATAAATGTATGCATGTATAGTTTTTGTAGTTAAGTAGTTAGTGCTCTAGGCTACCAGTGCAGGACACTGGTAGTCCTTCAGAATTGTATGTCTCTGTAATCACTATAGCCTCTACTGTATGTAATTCCAATTCTGTAAAGCAATTATTAAATTAAATTAAATTAAATTAAACTTGGCCAATAAAACCCTAAATCTATTATCAAAAGCAGACTTATTTCAGGAACTATGCATCACTACCAACACAAATAATGTCTATGTAACTATACCTATTGTTCAACTCTGTTCTATTTTCTCAAAAGTTCTTTAAAAACAAGTTTCGATTGTGGGTTGCATCTCCAGTTACAAAAGTTTTAATTGTGGGTTTTGTTTTATTCAGATGATTTGCAGCGTTTTCCACTATGGCCATATGGTATTATATTTTAAAATGAATAAAGTGTTAGTTTGTTTAATTGGTTAGATTTATCAACTTCAGTAAAATTATGTAGCTAGCTACCAACTCAGCCATTTAGCAAACTGTAGTCGTTTGGTCATTTGCAGTCTCACTAGATAAGGCACGCAGCTATAGCATATTCACCCATTTTTGTCTTTGAATGTAGAATCTGTATAAGTTACCTTCTGATGTGACCCCATACTGTGGGTAATGGTGCTGGAATTTGTAGCTAGCCTATAGTTAGTTCAGTCTTCATAACTTGGCAGATCTAATAAGTTGACTATCACAACAACAAATTCAGAAAGCCCATGAATGCAAATAATAGTTGCACTTTGCTAAGGATTGCCAGTGGACTAGCTAATAGCTACTAGTACTCTTAACTGCATTCTGCTTTTCAGTACACTTTATTGGTGTTATGGCTATCAAAGTGTCACTAGGCTAAGGAGCATGCATACTAATAATTGTGACATTCAGCACCACTACTACTTAGTTATACATGTTTCTGCCTCACAGATTTAGCTGATTAGAGCATGGCTAAGAGGAGCTGATGCATTATGGCATATAGCTAGCTATATCTAAAAAATGCTTGGTAGCTACAAATAAAAGGATTATCATGCATGCATGATAACTATCCTCAATGCATATTGCAATCAGTCTTGATTTAATGGCAAAGTAAAATTTGAATGATATTTAAACTGAAATTCCATTTTCCACTGAAAAACTGCTAATAATACTCTCAGATTCACCTTTAGAGTGCCTAATTTTCAAAAATTTCCTGGGGAGCCATGCCCCCAGACCCCCTAGGTTGGCATGCTTCGCATGCTCACTAATGTAGTCATTATTTCAAATAGCTAATTTGACCATGGATACTACATGAATCTTACAACTAGGGCCTTGTGAGAAGGCTTGATATCTTCTAATGTCTGGCTATAGTTACCTATGTCCCTGTCTAGCTTAGCCCCCCCTTTCAAAAAATCCTAGATCCGCCCCTGACTGTCCTGCTGTGACGAGTATCTATGATATAGTATTAGCTACATAGATAGCAGAGTTTACTGTAGCTATTGCTACATGGACCATACTGATTACAGCTGTGATAGCTAATAGTATTTTTATATCTGTTTAACATATCTCTGCCCAAAACGTCTTTCTTAGTGGTTGTAACAACCACCGTAGAACCCTGTACTGACTACTCCTTATCTACTCATTACACAAAGATAATCCGCGTTTGTACGCATATGCACATGACACGCAGGGGCGTAGGAAGGGGGGAGGGTTCCGGGGGGTTCAGGAACCCCCCCTGTAAAATTTAGATTTCTGCAAGCAGGATCCTAACACATCATTTAGTGTGGCAGGACAAAATGAGTGAGCAATATCAAGACACACGGTAGTGTGTCGTACGGCCCAAGAAGCCGGCGCGCCACACCGTGAGTATATTGACAGGAAGAACGAAAACGTCATTTTCACACCTTTGTATCTCGGTGATCACTTATCTGATTGGAACCAAATTTGCTACACAGTTGCCCGCCAGCCAAGGGAGTCTACATTCCAAATTTGAAGGAAATCGCTCCAGCCATTTCCGAGATACGAGCTGCAAAAGTTTCGTATTTTTTTTCTTCGTTTTTTTTTCTTCTTCTTCTTCGTCTTTTCGCACACTTGCAAAAATTGCTATAACAAGCAAACGCGTACTCCGATCGCCTTGAAATTTGGCACACAGAAAGGGAGTCCAACGGCAAATTCTAGCATCAAATTTGGTACAAATCCGATGAATGGTTCAGGAGTTATGACCGATTATTCGCGTAAAACAAGATCGATTTGTTGTCACGCCTACAGGGTAAACCGCTTCATGGAATGAGTTGAAAATTGCTATGTAGATGGAGTAACCATCGTAGGAGTGCCTTTTGGTGGTTTGAAAGGAATCGAGATAAAGACCACGGAGATATGACACAAAACCCAACCTGTGTCACAATTACGCGATCGATTTTTATGAATAAAAAAGTATTAGTTTTCACGCCTACTAGGCAAACCGCTTAGAGCAATGAGCTGAAAATCGGTGTATAGCTGGAATAATCTTCATAGAAAGTCTTTGCAGTAGTACAGAAGAATCGGATTACAAACCACTGAGTTATAATTCGAAAGCCAACTCCGTGTAGCAAATGCGAGATCGAGATACTCTAATAGAACAGTCACCCTAATAGATCATTCGGCTAATTTATTTATTCCATTATAGAATTTTATTACATCACAAGTTATTCTGTAGGGAGTTCAGCTGCAAACAGTTAATCTTATAGACAGTTCAGCAAGAAGACAGTCACCATGTGGAGAGTTAAGCAAATATATCACTATAGAGATTCAGAACATTACAAGTCACACTGAAGAAAGTTCAGCTATAAACAAGTCATGCACTGTGTAGAGAATTCAGCTACAATTAAGTCACTCTCTAGAGAATTCAGTTACACAGAATTCAGCTACACACAAGTCACTGTGGAGAGAGTTCAGCTACAAACAAATTACCCTTTAGAGTGATCAGCTACAAACAAAACACTTTGCAGGGTATTCAGCTGCAGCAAATCAACCTTTAGAGCGATCAGCAATGAACAAATCAACACAAATCTACCTGTAGAGAGATAAGCTAGAAACAAATCACCCTGTACAGAGTTCAGCTACAAAAAATCACCCTGTAGAGACATCAGCTAGAAACTAGACACAATGCAAGGAGTTCAGCTACAAGCAATCACCCTGTAGAGAGTTCTGCTAAAACAAATCAACCTGCAGAGAGATCAGCTACAAACAAATCACCTTATAGAGAGTTCAGCTACAAACAGATTACCTGTAGAGAGATCGGCTACAAACAAATCAACCTGCAGAGAGATCAGCTACACACAAATCAAGTTGTAGAGAGATCAGCTACAAATAAATCACCCTGTAGGGAGATCAGCTAGAAACTACGCACAATGTAAGGAGTTCAGCTAGAAACAAATCACCCTGTAGAGAGTTCAGCTAAAACAAATCAACCTGCAGAGAGATCAGCTACAAACAAATCAATTATAGACAGTTCAGCTACAAACAAATTACCTTGTAGAGAGATCGGCTACAAACAAATCAACCTGCAGAGAGATCAGCTACACACAATTCAACTTGTAGAGAGATCAGCTACAAACAAATCACCCTGTAGAGAGATCAGCTAGAAACTAGACACAATGTAAGGAGTTCAGCTACAAGCAAATCACCCTGTAGAGAGTTCAGCTACAAACAAACCAACCTGTAGAGCGATCAGCTAGAAACAAATTACCCTAAAGAGAGGTCAGCTACAAAAAATCACCCTGTAGATATATCAGCTAGAAACAAATCACCCTGAAGAGAGGTCAGCTACAAAAAATCACCTTGTAGAGAAATCAACTACAAACAAAACACTTTGCAGAGAGTTCAGCTACAAACAAATCAACCTTTAGAGCGATCAGCAACAAACAAATCAACCTGTAGAGAGATAAGCTAGAAACAAATCACCCTGTAGAGAGTTCAGCTAAAACAAATCAATCTGCAGAGAGATCAGCTACGTACAAATCACCATATAGATAGTTCAGCTACAAACAAATTACCTTGTAGAGAGATCGGCTACAAACAAATCACCCTGCAGAGAGAACAGCTACACACATATCAACTTGTATAGAGATCAGCTACAAACAGATCACCCTGTAGAGAGATCAGCTAGAAACTAGACACAAAGTAAGGAGTTCAGCTACAAGCAAATTACCCTGTAGAGAGTTCATCTACAAACAAATCAACCTGTAGAGCAATCAGCTAGAAACAAATCACCCTGAAGAGAGGTCAGCTACAAAAAAATCTCCCTGTAGAGAGATCAGCTACAAACAAATTGCCCTGTAGAGAGATCGGCTACAAACAAATCAACCTGCAGAGAGATCAGTTACACACAAATCAACTTGTAGAGAGATCAGCTACAAACAAATCACCCTGTAGAGAGATCAGCTAGAAACTACACACAATGTAAGGAGTTCAGCTACAAATAAATCACCATGTAGAGAGTTCAGCTAAAACAAATCAACCTACAGAGAGATCAGTTACAAACAAATCACCTTTTAGACAGTTCAGCTACAAACAAATTACCTTGTAGAGAGATCGGCTACAAACAAATCAACCTGCAGAGAGATCAGCTACACACAATTCAACTTGTAGAGAGATCAGCTACAAACAAATCACCCTGTAGAGAGATCAGCTAGAAACTAGACACAATGTAAAATTACTAAGGAGTTCAGCTACAAGCAAATCACCGTGTAGAGAGTTCAGCTACAAACAAACCAACCTGTAGAGCGATCAGCTAGAAACAAATCACCCTGAAGAGAGGTCAGCTACAAAAAATCACCTTGTAGAGAAATCGACTACAAACAAACATTTTGCAGAGAGTTCAGCTACAAACAAATCAACCTTTAGAGCGATCAGCAACAAACAAATCAACCTGTACAGAGATCATCTAGAAACAAATCAACCTGCAGAGTGATCAGCTACAAACAAATCAGCTTGTAGAGAGATCAGTTACACACAAATCAACCTGTACAGAGATAAGCTAAAAACAAATCAGAGTTCAGCTAAAACAAATCAATCTGCAGAGAGATTAGCTACATACAAATCACCTTATAGATAGTTCAGCTACAAACAAATTACCTTGTAGAGAGATCGGCTACAAACAAATCACCCTGCAGAGAGATCAGCTACAAACAAATCACCCTGTAGAGAGATCAGCTAGAAACTACACACAATGTAAAGAGTTCAGCTACAAACAAATCACCCTGTAGAGAGATCAGCTAGAAACTACACACAATGTAAGGAGTTCAGCTACAAGTACATCACCCTGTAGAGAGTTCAGCTAAAACAAATCAACCTGCAGAGAGATCAGCTACAAATAAATCACTTTATAGACAGTTCAGCTACAAACAAATTACCTTGTAGAGATATCGGCTGCAAATTAATCAACCTGCAGAGAGATCAGCTACACACAAATCAACTTGTAGAGAGATCAGCTACAAACAAATCACCCTGTAGAGAGATCAGCTAGAAACTAGATACAATGCAAGGAGTTCTGCTACAAGCAAAATCACCCTTTAGTGAGTTCAGCTACAAACAAATCAACCTAGAGTGAGATCACCCACAAAAACGCATTTGTACAGAGTTCAGTTACAAACAAATTACCCTGTAGAGAGATCAGGTAGAAGAATTCACCTTGTAGAGAGTTCAGCAACAAAGAAACCACCATGTAGAGAGTTCAGCTGCAAACAAATCACCCAGTAGAAAGATCAGCTAGAAGAAGTTACCTTGTAGAGAGTTCAGTTACAAAGAAACCATCATATAGAGAGTTCAGCTACAAAGAAATTATCCCGTAGAGAGTTCAACTAGAAGAAGTCACCTTGTAAAGAGTTCAGCTACAAAGAAACCATCATGTACAGAGTTCAGCTACAAAGAAACCACCTGTACAGCATTCAACTACAAACAAATCACCCTGTATAGAGATCAGCTAGAAGAAGTTACCTTGTAGATAGTTCAGCTACCACAATTCACCCTGTAGAAAGATCAGCTAGAAGAAGTCACCTTGTAGAGTGTTCAGTTACAAAGAAACCATCATGTAGAGAGTTCAGCTGCAAACAAATCACTCTGTAGAGAGTTCAGCTACAAAGAAACTGCCATGTAGAGAGTTCAGCCTCATACAAACCACCTTGTAGAGAATTCAACTACAACAAATCACCCTGTAGAGAAGTTACCTTGTAGAGAGTTCAGCTACAAAGAAACCATCATTATAGAGAGTTCAGCTACAAAGAAATTATCCCGTAGAGAGTTCAACTAGAAGAAGTCACCTTGTAAAGAGTTCAGCTACAAAGAAACCATCATGTACAGAGTTCAGCTACAAAGAAACCACCTGTACAGAATTCAACTACAAACAAATCACCCTGTATAGAGATCAGCTAGAAGAAGTTACCTTGTAGATAGTTCAGCTACCACAATTCACCCTGTAGAAAGATCAGCTAGAAGAAGTCACCTTGTAGAGTGTTCAGTTACAAAGAAACCACCATGTAGAGAGTTTAGCTGCAAACAAACCACCTGTAGAGAGTTCAGCTAGAAACAAATCACCCTGTAGAGAGATCAGCTGGACGAAGCCACCTTGTAGAGAGTTCAGCTACAAAGAAACCATCATGTAGACAGTTCAGCTGCAAAAAAAATCATCCGGCAGAGAGTTCAGCTACAAAAAAATCACCCTGTAGAGAGTTCAGCTAGACGAAATCACCTTATAGAGAGTTCAGCTACAAAGAAACCATCATGTAGAGAGTTCGGCTACAAAGACACCACCATGTAGAGAGTTTAGCTGCAAGCAAATCACCTGTAGAGAGTTCAGCTAGAAACAAATTTACCCTGTAGAGAGACCAGCTAGAAGAGGTTACCTTGTAGAGAGTTCAGCTACAAAGAAACCATCCTGTATATAGTTCAACTACATTTCAAGTCACCCAGTAGAGAGATCAGCTGCAAAAAAATATCCTGTGGGGCATAATGGGCATGTAATAAATATATGTATATAATTTGTATAATTACTAATAAAATCAAAAATAATTGAAGTACTAAAATTCTTCTTTAAGTTCTTTTCTTCTTCCTGTAGTAAAGAAAAAAACACATGGGTTAAAAAAGCCCCAAAGCCAGCCATAGGCCGGCTTTGCAGTATACAAATACAAAAAGAAGTGATATCTAATCAAAAACAGCCAAGCTGTAAAAAAAGGTGCGGCCCCCAAAAAGGCCATGGTGAAAAAAGATGTGAAATCCAAGGTGGCGGCCAAGAAATGGCTGTGATGGTAGGTTAATGGTTACAATTTAATAACGACAATTCAGGTGAATTTTGTGCCGCTTGGTCTTGGCACCAAATTCACCTGAATTGTTGTTATTAAAATGTAACCATTAACCTACCATCACAGCCATTTCTTGGCCGCCACCTTGGATTTCACATCTTTTTTCACCATGGCCTTTTTGGGGGCGCACCTTTTTTTACAGCTTGGCTGTTTTTGATTAGATAGTATAATGGCACAGCACAACAATTGATAAAACTTACATTCATCTCTCAGGGAAGGATTTACAGAGGTAATATGAGCCCTCTTCAAAATTTGTTAAAAAGATCGATATACTCTAATAGAGCAGTCAGGTATATACTCTAATAGAGCAGTCAGGTATATACTCTAATAGAGCAGTCAGGTATACTCTAATAGAACATGCATGTAAATATCCATGTCCATATGAAGTTTTTCAAATATTCCAACATTAAATGCAAAACTTAGCATGACCTTATACTGCTATAGCTTTGGTGAGCAGTGTTTAAAGATATAGAGCTCCAGTAATTTATCACTTGTGTTATGCAAAATGAATTCATGCTATGCATATTTGTATAGTTATATTGTTTTGATTGCCATTTGTATCAGTGGATTCATGGCTCCTATACCACAGTGAGATATAACAATCACTTACAGATTACTAGCTATATGTGTCTCTATGTGTTATGCTGTCTGCTTCCACTAGGTGACTTTATCTAGTACTACCTTCATCCCAGGAGCACTTAATGCATCATAATTAATGTAATTTTTGCATAAAATATAGCAATTTGCTGAGTTTTGATTTATTAAAATATTGAAAGTCTCTCAGCGGCTGGGGCTGCGCCCCCAGACCCTTGCTTCTAGTAACTCAATACTGGTGCTGGAACCCCCTTCAAAAAATCCTGGCTACGCCCCTGACACAGACCTCTAGCTTCAAATTAGCGGTCTTTTCATACTACCTAGCTATGTGGCTGTGGTGCCAAAGCCTTAGCTACTGCAAAGGCTTAATGTCAAGATTCTTACTACCTGCATGTACCAGCCTTTAGCCTTCACATAAGATGAGTCACGTGATCCAACGACACACTTTAACTATCCCAGTACAGAAGTCTCGTGATCTCTGTTTCAGCAACCACTTTTTGACTCACTGTTTTTCAATTTGGGTCTACTGTTCTACGCGGAATTCTCGTAAGTCGATATACAGCAGTAGCAACGAGAAGAAATGCAGTTGCTAGTGGTGGTGTTATACTTGATGTTGACGGATATTTGCGTCATCGACGCTTCAGCCAGCTATGAAAACAGTTTCTGTAAGTGTTATAGAAAATAGCGCTAATCCAATTTATACAAGGTGCTAGAGAGAATAAACGTCTTAATGATTAAGACAAAATATACATTACAAGCATACAGGGGCCTAGACACAGGGGTACCATGTGCTGATGAATCAGTACAGGAGCCCTGGCAAGACTTACATTAACTAAAGGTAAATTAAATTACAATACACAAAAAAAACAAAAAAAAAACTATATCTACATATATGTAATACTTAAAGTTTACCTAAGGTGGTCTAAAAGATCCCAGCCCGGGGAGGCTCTAGAATTAAAAATTCTGTAAGAACAGGACACAGCAATGCGAGCTGCCTGCTCAAACAAGGATCTTATGGTTTTCTTTGGCACTTCACAAGCAGTAGCCATTTGAGCAATTGCTTCTGGCAAAAAGTGGCCTAAACAACCAATTTCAATTGGAACAAGATTGACAGTTAACCCAGAAAGCTGGAGGTCATATTGCAAGGAGCTATATCGATCTTCCTTTCTAGCTCTAGCAGCAAGAAGATGTTGCTGGGTATTAGTTGGTACTGTCAATTCGAACAAACAAATGGAATCATTAGAAACCAATACCAAGTCAGGCCTGCTGAGGGTGGAGGAAAGATTGGTTGGGATGGTACTAGGGGGGCTGGAACTAGCTAGATAACCAGGAAGGTCAGCGTAAAGTTTGAATGTTTCAGGTAAATGCTGTTGGAGCCCATGAACAAGGACCTGTAAAACTGAATCATGTCTCCAGGTATACCTGCCTTGATCTAGAGCAGCAGGACAGCCAGTCAAAATATGGTTTGTTGTGGGTTGAGGAGCTTGACAAAGAGCACATCTAGGGTCAGTAATGATGTTCCATCTGGCCAGGTTCATAGGGGTTGGTAGAGTGTCACAACCAGCACGTAGCAGGAAAGACAGCTGTTTTTCAGGGAGGCCATACATCAGTCTCTTCCACAGAGGGCAAGCTTGCTCCAGAGTTACAATATCTAAAAATTTATTTTGAACAGTTAATGGTTCCAGTTTTGACTTCCAATATTCAATGTGAGCAGAGCGTAAGTTGTGGCGAGCATGGTTCTTGAAAGTTGCAGAGTGAATGTTGGCAACTGAAGCCTTAGCAGCAGATAAACAGTCAAGGACAGTGGAAGAGATATCGGATCTGTTAGCTAAAATAGAATGTCGCAGCTCTATAATCAGTGGATCAACTGACCGTTCAATAGCCAGAATGTATGAAAGTTTGGCTGATTGCTTCAGGTGTGGTAAAAAGGGGAGATCCAACATATCCGGGTGGAAAACAGTTCCAGGAGTACAATTTCTGGGGAGGTTCAACCAATTTTTCACAAATTTCAATACTGATGACTGTGCTGAAATAATAGAAGACACGGTAAGCCTCTCAACAGCTAAATGAAAATGTAGAACAGAAGACACAAAGTTTTTTAAGATCCATATCTTATATTCTCCCCGAACAGAACACTTATCGATGGATTGTAAAAATTGTAAAATTTGTTGCTTCATGTTAGCAGAAGCTACCGATCGAGCAATAGTTGGAGAAACACCAATAGTGCGACCCAGAAACTTAGTACAATCCACATTACAGATATTAATGGTATTCCCAGCTGCCATTGAAAATACAGTAGAGGAAAGCATACGATGACCATTAAAGTAAAGGGAAATACACTTTGGAGGTTGAAATTCAAAACATATGTCTATTGCCTTTAGGACAAGTAATGATAAAGTCTGCTGATGAGACTTGACATCTTTGGAGATGACAGTCAAGTCATCAGCAAAACCCTTTGCTCTATGCATTGATGAATAACAAATCTTAGGTAGAGCAGCAGCTGCACTAGTAGAGGTTGATGGTTGGGTATTAGGTTTATCAGAGCGATAAACTTTGCGATATCTGCCTGCATAGCACCATTCCACAGTGTGAAGATCCACAGACTGCTCACTATCACCATTATCATAAACTAGATCACAGGAGCCATCACAATGATAAGAGGTCACGATTGCTCTGTACCAACCAGATGGTGAATCATCCGAGGAATCAGACCATAGCACATAGATTGCAGTCTCAACAGGAGGCAGCCCAACAGAGTTGGCAGCCTGTAGTTGAGCAGAGTAGCCACAATACTCTGATGTGGAGAGATAAGCTAATAATGGATTAATGGCTAAGTTGAATAACAAAGGTGATAAAGTATCACCCTGGAAAACTCCTCGTTGAATAGAAAATACTGACGTGTTCCAGTTCTTGGTAGACACATATGCTGACAATTTTGAATAACAGCTAGTAATGTACGAAATAACAGGAGAAGGCACCTTGATGTAATATAAGATATCAAAGAGGTATTGATGACATACTGACCCAAAGGCATTCCTCAGGTCAAGAAATGACATAACAATAGGATTCGTAGTAGCTCTGGCATTCTCCAATAGTGATTCAATACTGAATATATGGATTATATGAATATATGGTAAGTGAGTACGTATATAGCTAACTATAATAATGTTGAGCAACGTACAGAGTACATGCTGCCCAAGCAGGCGTGGCCCTAGTTTGCGTTCGTCATGCGCCGACACTGGCCAGCTATAATGGCAAAATGTTCATGTAATAGTTACGTGTCTAAACATTGCCTAATTATTTTCTGCACTTTGTAACTAGTTGTGTTTAGCTATGCATAGCAGAGTGTATTGACATAATATATTATTTCTAAATTAGTCAGATCCCTTTAGCTATATCTTCCAAAGCATGAAGCCTCATGAGAATCAATACAGAAACATAAACATGTAATTATTTGATTCATAAATTAATATTGTAACTACCATTTAATTATTAAATAAAATTAGCACCACTGTAGCCATATAAATTACACTTGTGATATGACTTTATAAGGTAGTCTGTTGTTAGCTATCCACTGGACTAGTTAGCTATGCTAGACTACTGACTATTCTTCAAATAAGAGCATGTTTGAGCTAAGGGGAAATCACCTAAATTCACTCCATGTTGTCAACAATTTTGCATGGCTTGCTGTAAGTTAAAGAAAAAATCATATTGATAACACAACACTGTTGCCTATGTACAATATATGTATAGCATTGAGTCATGATTACTGTTGCAGGTTTACAAAGGAGGTGTCCTTATGACAGTTACTTTAGATGCAAAGCAACTGGAGAATGTGTTTTACCATCCTCTGTTTGTGATGGGTATAATGATTGTGAAGATGGCAGTGATGAAGAAAACTGTGGTCAGTGTTCAATCATTCATACAGTATAGTAGTACTGCATATTAGATCATGGAAGTTTGTGAGTTTTTCTAACACCCACGACCAGCTTCACAATATTTCCTGGTGCCTTGGCAGTATTGGTTAAGTATGACCAAGCTGAAAAGTGCCTTCAACACCTGCCTGCCTGCCTGCCTGCCTACCTGCCTGCCTGCCTGCCTGCCTGCCTACCTGCCTGCCTGCCTGCCTGCCTGCCTGCCTACCTGCCTGCCTGCCTGCCTGCCTGCCTGCCTGCCTGCCTGCCTGCCTGCCTGCCTGCCTGCCTGCCTGCCTGCCTGCCTGCCTGCCTGCCTGCCTGCCTGCCTGCCTGCCTGCCTGCCTGCCTGCCTGCCTGCCTGCCTGCCTGCCTGCCTTCCTGCCTGCCTTCCTGCCTGCCTTCCTGCCTGCCTTCCTGCCTGCCTTCTTGCCTGCCTGCCTGCCGACAAGCTTAACTCAATAATGGTTATATACTTGTTTTTTTTTTTTGTTTGTTTGTTTGTTTGTTTTTTTTTGTTTTTGTTTTTTTTTTCAATATTTGTGACCGGATTTGCGAAAAGGTAACACACATTTTACATACCAGCAAACAAAATGATGTAACACTTGACTCCTTACACTGATTAACTTGTTCTCAGTTTCAAAATGCAGCCAAATACTGTAGCTACACTCACGGTAAGTTTAAGGCAATTATATGAAATGATCAAAAAGTTATGAAACTTCAAAGTTCAAAAAATGGGTCAAATTTCGTGTGTGAAAAAGGTACCTTTTCGCAAATCCGGTCACATTTGACATTGCGCTTTAGCCCAACTGGTGCCTTTTTGGCATACCACAGTACGTACAACACACGTACGCATCATGGACTTACCTTTGTCTTCCTTTGTGTCCCATTTCTTTTTGCTGACAGCCCAAGGTGTTGGATTGCTGTAGTGTTTGATAGCTTCCCGAAATTTTCTTCAATATAATTCTGTGGTGGCTGGATTGATTGCAGAGGTGCTCCTCCTACTATTCTTTGTTTGTAATTCTGTGTAACATGCTGAACATAGCCGAAAGCGAAATGTCATGGCCACTTTACTTTCAAGTCAGTAATTGATAGTTGGGGTATGAGTTAACGTTCAGATGAAAACATTAACTTTGGTTCCATTCTTACTTTTGATATGGTATGCATGGGTTCACCAGTCATAATAATGTTTCAATAAACTAAACATACAAGTATAAGGAAACAATTAGGAATTTTGTTGATGATAACAGAATCTTATCCAAAACAGCCAAGCTGTAAAAAAAAGAGTGTGGCCCTCAAAAACGCTATGATGAAATAAGATATGAAATCCAAGATGGCGGCCAAGAAATGGCTGTGATGGTAGGTTAATGGTAAAAATTTTAATAATGACAATTCAGGTGAATTTTGGTGCCGCTTGGTCTTGGCACAAAATTCACCTGAATTGTTATTATTAAAATTTTTACCATTAACCTACCATCACAGTCATTTCTTGGCCGCCACCTTGGATTTCACATCTTTTTTCACCATTGCCTTTTTGATGGCCGCACTCTTTTTTACAGCTTGGCTGTTTTGGATTAGATTTCACTTCATTTTGTATTTGTATACCCCAAGCCGGCCATAAGCTTTGGGGCTTTTTTTAACCTATCTTTCTTTCTTTACCACAGGAAGAAGAAAAGATGAGGCAGATGTTAAATACTTTAAATATTTCTGATTTTATCAGTAAATGTACAAATTATATATATATAATACATATATTTATTACAGAACTCTCCATGGTGGTTTCTTTGTAACTGAACTCTCTACAAGGTGACTTCTTCTAGCTGATCATTCTACAGGGTGATTTATTTGTAGCTGAACTCTCTACATGATGGTTTCTTTGTGACTGAACTCTCTACAAGGAAACTTCTTCTAGCTGATCTCTCTACAGGGAGATTTGTGTGTAGCTGAACTCTCTACAGGTGATTTATTTGCAGCTGAACTCTCTACATGATGGTTTCTTTGTGGCTGAACTCTCTACAAGGTAACTTCTTCTAGCTGATCTCTCTGAAGGGCGATTTGTTTGTAGATGAACTCTCTACATGATGGTTTCTTTGTAGCTGAACTCTCTACAAGGTGATTTCTTCTAGCTGATCTTTCAACAGGGTGATTTGTTTGTAGCTGAACTCTACAGGGAAACTTCTTCTAGCTGATCTCTCTACAGGGAGATTTGTTTACAGCTGAACTCTCTACAGGTGATTTGTTTGCAGCTGAACTCTCTACAGATGGTTTCTTTGTAGCTGAACTCTCTACAAGGTAACTTCCTTTAGCCGATCTCTCTACAGGGCGATTTGTTTGTAGCTGAACTCTCTACATGGTGGTTTCTTTGTAGCTGAACTCTCTACAAGGTGATTTCTTCTAGCTGATCTTTCAACAGGGTGATTTGTTTGTAGATGAACTCTCTACATGATGGTTTCTTTGTAGCTGAACTCTCTACAAGGTGATTTCTTCTAGCTGATCTTTCAACAGGGTGATTTGTTTGTAGCTAAGCTCTACAGGGAAACTTCTTCTAGCTGATCTCTCTACAGGGAGATTTGTTTGCAGCTGAACTCTCTACAGGTGATTTGTTTGCAGCTGAACTCTCTACAGATGGTTTCTTTGTAACAGAACTCTCTACAAGGTAACTTCCTTTAGCCGATCTCTCTACAGGGCGATTTGTTTGTAGCTGAACTCTCTACATGGTGGTTTCTTTGTAGCTGAACTCTACAAAGTGATTTCTTCTAGCTGAACTATCTCTTTCCGTTCCTGCAAGGTAATTTCTTCTAGCTGATCTCTCTACAGAGTGAATAGTTTGTGGCTGATCTCTATACAGGTTACTTGTTTCTAGCTGGTCTCTTGAATTCTCTTCAGGGTGACTGCTCTATTAGGATAACTGCTCTATTAGAGTATCTCTATCTCGCACTTGCTACACCAAGTTGGATTTCGTGTTATAACTCCGTGGCTTTAATTCTGATTCTTCTACACCATTGAAGAGCCTTTCTAAGATGATTACTCCATCTGTACAGCAATTTTCAAAGCATTACCCCAAGCGGTTTATCTGGTAGGTGTGGCAAGTAGTCGTTTTTTATTAGCCAATCTCGATTACGTAATTGTTACACACTGTTGATTTTTCATTGTACCTTCCTGGTTTTTAGCTCGATTTCTTTCAAACCACAAAAGGTTTGAGGTTGAATGGTTACCCTATTCACTCACCGCTTTTCAGCTTCTTCCCATACGTGGTTTACCCTGTAGGAGTGACAACATATTGGTGTTATTTTTCGTGAATAATAGCTCATAACACTTTGCCTGTTTATTGTATTCCAGCCAAAGTTGGTACCAAGATGCACCTTTATATCTCCCTTCTGTATGCCGAATTTCAAGACAATCGGATATGGCGTTCGCGTTTTATAGCAGTTTTTGTAAGTGTTCGAAAAGAGGAAGAAAAATAAGAAAAAAAAAACACGAAGAAACCAAGCCAATTTTTAAACTTGAATATCTCGGGAACGCTTGAAGCGATTTCGCTCAAATTTGGTATGTGGAGTACTGAAGTTAGCAGGCATATTCACAGCAAAAATCGTCGTGTTTCATCAAGACAGCACAGAGCTACAGAAGTACGAAAATTGCGTTTTCGTTCTTCCTGTTAATATACTCACGGGTGTTGCGCACCAGCTTCTTGGGCCGCACGACACACTACCATGTATCTTGATAAAAGTAGGGAAACCAGGGAGGTCACCTATATAAATATTAATCATGTATCTGCAGATACACTAGTTATAGTTAAACCCCACCATGAGTCAGATATCATAGTGATCAACCCAAGACCGAGGTGAGGCCGAGGCCGAGGTGTTGATAACTAGATATCCTACGAGTGCAGGTGAGGTTTAACTGGCTTCTATCCAATGGCAGATCCAGGATTGGGCATTTGGAGCAAATGCCCCCCCCCCCCCCCCCCTACTCCCTAACCTTCAGTTGTGGAGGAGCCATAGCTACTTCTGATTAAATACTAAACTTTATGCCAGGCCAAGATCAAATGAAAATATGCACATTTTACTAGTTAAATTCACTTGAAACCAAAGCGAACTGAAGTCAAACTAGCTGTGAAATCGTCACCCAGCACCTTCATGCGTACTAATTTCCTCTAAAAATAATTATCGTGTTACTGTTTAAGACATTCATAGCCTTCTAAACAGCTTTTCAGACTTCATAACCATCTGCAAAAGCCAAAATGACAAAACTCAACAGTGAGACACTACTATATAAGAGGTGATTATTTGCTGCTTCAAAATGCGGTAACTAACAATAATCCGAACCACCCACAATTTAGCCTGTCTGTGCCTCTACCCTTGCCAGCTCCTTTTATGGCTTCAATTTTTGCTTCACTTGTAATTTTATCAGGGGTGTAGCCAAGATTTTTGAAAGGGGGTTCCAACAATAGTACTGATCGTGTTACCTGAAGCAGGGTTTTGGGGGTGTAGCCCCCAGCCGCTGACATACTTCCAATGATATTTAATGGATCAAAACTCAGCTAATAGCTAAGTTTTATGCAAAAAAGTACATTACTAGTACATTTGTTAGAGTGCATATAAGTGCCCCTGAGATGAAGCTACCTAGTGGAAACAGACAGCATAACACATACAGACACATACAGACATCTGTAAGTGATAGTTATCCCACTGGTATAGGAACCATGAATCCACTGATACAAACGGAATGACTTGCAATGACTTTCAATCAAAACATTGTAACTACAAATATGCAGCATGGATTTATTTTGCATGCCCAAGTGATAAATTACTGGAGTTCTATATCTTTAAACACTGCACACCAAACCTACAGCAGTATAAGGTCATGCTCAGTTTTGCATAATCTTAGCATGTCTGAAAACTTCACTAATAAAGTTTTTTAACATATGGATATTTACATACATGTTCTATTAGAATATACGTGACTGCTCTATTAGAGTATATACGTGACTGCTCTATTAGAGTATATTGATCTTTATAATATGTTTCATCACTGTTTGTGCTTGACTCTTCACTGTTTAGATCAGCAGTGTTGTTGTCAAGTGCCCTTAAAATCCCAACCTTTACAAAGCCATTTACACAGATTGTTGATTATCTTCAATATATTGCATCATTTTACAAGCCACTGTGCTCCAAGCTCCTTCAAAGCTGGCAGGCCTAAATCAATAGGGTCTAACTCAATCTGATTCAATGACACACATTGGTGAGCTTTAAGCTGCTGCAGAATTTACTTTGAGTACCATTCTGAAAATTCTTCAAATACTCTTAGCAGGAGTACTGATTGTAAGATTCATTGGTTGCAATAAATCTGGTGTTTTGAGGAAGCAAGCAAACTTGGAGATTATTATCATCCAATAATTTACTGATGCTGGCAGTGATTTGTTCTTTGAAGTTACCCAAGCCTGCAGTTGTATCAGTGAAGAGAGAATTTCTCACAGAATGCACATATAGCTGAATTGTGAACTCAATGTACTGACGCATAGTTTCCTCCAGTGGACCAGTGCTTTTTGGTATGAGTAACATGCCATCCAGCTGGGAAATTATGATACTTCAGTAATTGGGGTGACATCATGCAGTTTTCCCAGCATAAATATGCTGCATTGGAAGAAAATCTCCTTGTATTGTGCCACAAAATATGGCAGTTATTTGATGTTTATCATTGGTTCCAACAATTTCAACTCTTTTGGAACCCATTTTTTCCATTGTCCAGGTTGTAGTGGGAATGATTTTGATACCGGTTTGATTCCAGTTTACAATAAGCTCAGGAGGTATATTCTCCATTTCAACAGGAGTGACAACTTCCTGAAGAAACTCTTTCTTGACTTTGGAAAAATCTTCCACACTGTGTGGTTGAAAGTTTTCTAGGTACAGAGTTCAATAATAATTATTTTGTTTGAATAGCAAGTATGCCCAGTGTTGATGCAGGTTAATGTGCCCTATTCTCCACAACCTTGTGCTGATTTCCCACAAGTAGGAGTCCACACACTGCAGTCATGGCAATTCTAGCTGTAACAGGTCCTCCATTGCTTCGACTTCTCTTCAAATATAGCTGGAGCAAATGTTCCAAGTCACCACCAAGCAATAACCTTTACCACGTTTCTTTTCTGACAACGATTCTATGTAGTCATCTTCGGATCTTCCCCTCTGTACTTTTGCTTCCGTTGCACATCACGGTAAGCTTTTTTGATGGATTTCACAGTAATATCTAATATACTACATTTCAATTTTCTTGAAAAATATTGAGCAGTAGCAGATGCCATGTGAGTAACACAATACCATCCCATTCTTGCCCACTGTTCTCTGGCATACATGTATAGGGACATTGATAACAAGCAACATAATACAACAGAAAATGATTTCAAGTACCAGTGAAACAAAGCCATAAAAGATTATACCCGAAGTATTGTGTGGATAACAGCCAAGTAATTATCTAGGCTGTACATTATGTACCGCATAGTTTGTAAGATGGTAGCTGGCTACAAGTATGTTTACACCTAATCCGATAACAATGGTTTCCACACAATATATCATAAACTATTTGTAAACAACCACACCAGAGCAATAGTATAGTCTGATCATGCAATACTAAAACCGGTGCTAGTTAGGCCCTAAGTTTATACTTAGGTTCCATTGTTAGCATAAAAACTTGAATTGTCATACCTCATATTATAGTGACCACATTTTTCCTGCCTTTCTCTGTTTTAGCCAGTTCTGTTTAAACGTCTTGATTTGCCAACGCTATTGCTCACAGTGAAATAGATGAGGACAGTTCTCCTTTTGGATCAGGGAGGCCGTTCTTGTTTCTAAAGTACTTCAGCAAAGATATTATGCTTCACACACCAATGGAAAGATGACCAGAAAGTGATTAACTACATTAATTCAGCTTCACTAATATTACATTGGTAAAAATATTAATTTTTATTGAATGCTATCCTCGACAAATTATTTTTAACACTTTATAAAAATAGAAATATGATATACCAACAGTGGTGGTGGGTTATCTGTCTATGTAGTTTTATGTTTGATTTATCTTCACACCAGTTTGCATAAGTGAACTATGTAGAAAAATTTTGTGACTTTATTGCTTACTTTGTTACGGTTTAGGTGACCTTGAATGCATTGATGGTTATGGATTCTACTGTGATAATGGAACTAGATGCCTACAATTTTCAGCGGTATGCAACGGGTATACTTCTTGTTCAGACCGTGCTGATGAAACTAATTGTTGTAAGTTGAGCATTCTGTCTAATACAATGTACTTTGTATATGGTTCTTGCATCAGAATGCTCCATAAGCATGTTATATAATTACTTCTTTCAAACAGCATGAAGGATAAAATAGCTTCATTGATACAGTAACTGACATAAAATGTCATACAATGAAATCCAGTAGTCCCAGTTCTATTACAGTTATAGATGGATGCAAAGAAAGGCCAAGAGAAAAAGACCACCTGTCCTTTAGAATCAAGCTCTACCACTTTGAAGTCTATTACAATTTCAAATTCAATCCTACAGTATCTGTGCCAATGATGTCTGCCTTGTACCAGAAAGTAAGCTAGCAGTAAGGAAATTTTATGTTTGGTTTAACCTTAATAGTTTGGTGCGTCTGATTAATTGTATATACAACCACAGGCAAGATCAAAGGTAATTACTCTATAATCCCACAGACTTCTATATAGCTTAGATAATAAATTCATTAGACCTCCAGATATCGAAAGGAATTATTCATAAATAAATAGATTATGGATTGTAAATTAACATCAGCAAAGACACATGACAATACCACTGCCAGAGTACTAACAAAAGTATTACTATTGCTAGGTATAAAATAGATAAACTGACCAGATTTTCAAAAAGGTACCTTTTCACACACAAATTTGGCCCATATTTTGAACTTTAAAACTTCATAACTTTTTTTCATTGCATATGATTGCCTGAAATGTTCTAAGAGTGCAGCTAAAATATCTAGCTGCATTGTGAAACTAAGAGTAGGTTAATCAGTATAAGGAGTCAAGTGTTACATCATTCTGTTTGCTGGGATGTAAAATGTGTGGAAAAGGTAGTTTATCTTTGCACCAACTATGTGAAATATGTATACACTGAATTGTACAATATTTTGAAGACAGTCTAGTCTTATAGTGGTTTTTTGTATATATTATTCTTACAATCAATTCATTTACAACTTTTGACTCCCTGTATTCACAGGTTTAGCCTTCTCACAGGTTCCTAGTGGTCCAGGAATAGCATTTTAATACAGTTATTTACATTAATTAAATGTGACTTGATTTGGAAAAATGATCCAAATCGCACATTAGAAGCTTCAAGATAAACAGTTTTAAAGAATTCAAGCCAGCAAAACTCTCCAAGGATAGTGGGCACGCATATGAAATTTACACAAAAGACGCATCAATCTATTACCTTTCAGGCCACTTCCAGTCCTTGTAGCTGCTTGTAGGGTTTCCCACCAAATAAGACAGAAAATCTGAGCAGTTGGATGAGCAAAGTAGTATCACGAGTTCTCACAAAGGGGTGGGGGGTGGCGGGGTGGGCAAGGGTTAGACCTCAAATTGGAGGCAGACCACGATTGGGGTCCAGAGATGAGATTACAGGGCTGTGCTGGCTCCTTAGTGGCTGATATGTAGCAAAATCTACAGAAAAATGCCCAGCCAACATTGTCAGGTTGTCCACCAGTAAACCACTGGTTCTTGCCAAGCCAGGTCCTTCACAAGGCCTAAAACCGCCACTTGAACTCTACACACCACCCAGAAAAGACATCTGTCGAAACCAGCCTCGAGTAGTTTGAGTGGTACTGAGTGTCAAAACTACTAGTACAATAGTATAGCTACCCACTGGAGGAGTTAGTTTGATTTTGCCTGATGCGCAATTTGGATCGGTTTGGTAAAATCTGGTCATAAATGTTGTTGAATCAAGATATTCTAATAAATGTTACCAGCTTTTTGTGATATTTAGGAATGATGGTAGCAGACTACTATTACTATAGCTATTATGACATACGGTAGCTATGTGGAAAATTCCTTATTGAACAGATTGCCCATGTAGAGATCTACATAGCTACGTATGTTGCAATAGCTACCACCATTCATTTTGTTTCACTACCTTTTATTGCTGGTACCCTAGTTAATTATTAAATTAACTAGTTTTGTACTAGTTGTAGTATAGTCTACCGTATTTCCTCTTTAAATTTAGAGGGGAATTAAATACAGCATGTGCAAGTTATGGTAATTTTCTATTTTTGTATTATTTTGAACAAAGGAATAGAATAAGATGAATTGTGAAGGTGTGTATGTATCTCAGAGTTGACTGTGAAGTTTAGCTTAACTTGCCAACACATACATTTCCATTTCAGTGCAACCAAATAACTTTGAATGCATAAAAACATGTTTCTTGGTTCCTATACAAACTCACTTGTTTTCTAGTTCATGATACACATGTAATGCTACAACATATCATGTGTCTTGATACTACTGTATGTATTTGTGTATAATGTGTGTATGCATGACATTCACATCTGAAGGTTTGCATAATGTATTACAGTACCTATTTATTTGTATTGTGATAAAATGGATTAATAAGTGTGGTGTTCATGCTATTGCTCTATATCCATTTAGATCTAGTATGTAAGCTTTATTGTGTTACAGTGTCCAAGCCATGTCCTTATGATGGTGACTTCAAGTGCAATGATACCGGATTATGCCTGAGATCAATTGATGTGTGTGATGGATATTCTGATTGTGAATATTCATATGGATCTGATTCAGATTATGATGAACAAAACTGTGGTAAGCACATACAGTATTAAAATACTGAATTTGGTTTCTGTAGTTATTTTGTGAAGTACTGTGCCACACCTTCTTCAAAGGAATGAGCTACTTAGTTTTACATTGGGAAGAAGTATCTTGCAGTGTAATATTTGTTTGCAATATCTGCAAATCCCATATAGTTCACTCCAACACTTTTTTACAATAGGCAAAATAATATGTATAGGCCTGGGTGGTCTAAACAATTAATGAAACATTATTCCTTGAACAATGTAGACATTAAAAAGACAACTGAAAATGGTACGAACTATAATGCCAGGAATATTTGGTTGAGGTAGTCAGATTGTGGTTGAAAGGATTTACGTACATTTACAATTAATTTATATTATAATCAGGCTGCATGTATTTTCAGGCAGCTGCAACTGTCAAAAGCAGTAATTTTGTTATAGTATCCAAGCAATGCCCCTATGATGGTGACTTCAAATGCAATGATACTGGAGTATGTTTAAGATCAACTGATGTGTGTGATGGGTACTCTGAATGTCAACGTCGATTTGGATCTGACTCAGATTATGATGAACAAGACTGTGGTATGTATATGTATGTTGTGGATCAATGTGTAGAAATCACAGCAAGGTTAATTATACATAAACTTAAAAGTACAATATCTATTGATGCTTATTATACAATATGCATGGTAGTATCATATAGTAGGGGTCTGGAGATGATGTAGGTTTGTAGTTTCCCGCTCTACCAAAAACCAATCTTACAAGCTAAGCAGGTGATATGGAAGTATTGGTTCATTAAAATGCTTGAAATGCCTGAAACAATCAAAGTGAATTGGTACAGAATTTAACAATCCACAAAACTATGGATTTTTTCTACTCCCCATTCATTTACTCTTACACTCACACACTTTGACAGTGCCACGTGACAAACCACCGGAGCTACGTGCCTAATTCTTTCATGGAGAATAATCAATTACATACCAAAAGAGCCTAGCATTTTGAAGAAGAATGCTGCATGAAATGCAGGTGTTCAAGAGTATATATTTACGGGACACCATTATGTCATGCAAATAGTCATGATATAGTCATAGTCATATCAGAAAATGTGCCAAAATATTGTTTGCACTCTTGATTTCCTGTACATATGAATTATTTTCATCAACATAATTCCCATGAACATGCATCTACTGATCCAGCTCTACAATTTTGGGACATGCCTTCTATCACAATTAGCATGAACAAGTGTCACACCCCTCAGGACTATTTCACCAACTGTATGTAAAGAATAGGCTGAATCAAATTGTACAATGAAGCCAGGCATGGTTTGTTAATTAATTTTTTTACTACAAGATCAGTATCTACTGCTTGCAATAAAGCAAGTCATTTAGCTTTATGCACTCTTTCATTGATTAGCTATAAAAGTACACGAACAGGCAAAAGGAAAATTAGTAATTTTTCAACCTAGTACATACCACTACAATAAAATGTAAAGAAACTATATAGGGACTCAGAAGTGGTCTCCAAATTTAATACCTACTTTAGCAATGTCAATGGTCACTGACATAAAATATGACTGGATTTTGGAAAAACGATCCAAATAACACATTAGAAGTTTCGAGATAAACGGTTTTAAAGAATTCAAGTCAGCATAACTCTCCAAGGGTAGCAAGCACGCGTATAAAATTTACACAAAAGATGCATCAATCTATTACCTTTCAGGCCACTTCCAGTACTTGTAGCTGCTTGTAGAGTTTCCTGCCAAATAAGATAGAAAATCTGAGCAGTTGGACGAGCGAGGTAGTATCATGAATGCTCACAAAGGGGTGGTGGGGTGGGCAAGGGTTAGACCTCAAAATGGAGGCAGACCACGATTGGGGTACAGAGACGAGATTACAGGTCTGTGCTGGCTCCTTAGTGGCTGATATGTAGCAAAATCCACCGTAAAAACGTCTAGTCAACATTATCAGGCTGTCCACTGGTTCTTGCCAAGCCAGGTCCTTCACAAGGCCTAAAACTGCCACTCGAGCTCTACACACCACCCAGAAAAGACATCTGTTGAAACCAGACTCGAGTAGTTTGAGTGGTACTGAGTGTCAAAACTACTAGTACAATAGTGTAGCTATCCACTGGAGGTGTTAGTTTGATTTTTCCTGATGTGCGATTTGGATCGGTTTTGTAAAATCTGGTCACAAATAACGACTAAAGGTAGGGATTAAATTTGCACGTCTTGTGATGATCTCCCTAGTTTCTTCACTTTTAATTGTAATTGTCCCAAGTATGTATACGTTGTTTGAAAAACTCCTAATTCTCTTTCCCGTTTGTGTAGACATATCATACAATGAAACTTTGTGATCCTATTCTTGTTGGTGCTCAAAAGCTGTGTCAGATTAGTGAGGATGTGGAGGTAGTACATACATAATACATACATAGAAGAAGTCTGGTGTAGCGAATACTGAATTACAGAGGTATATATTCTGCATCTGGATTATCATATACAGTACATATTCAGGGGCGGATCCAGGACCTGGCAAGGGGAGGGGCACAAACAGGCCAAGTTGTAGGTCCTAGATTCTCTTGTTAGTTGCTGCATTTTTGAAACAGCAAATAATACACTTCTTAGTAGTATCTCACTGTTAATTTTTACTATTTTGGCCTTTGCAGATGGTTGTGAAGTCTTAAAAGCTGTTTAAGAGGCTATGAATGTCTTAAACAACAGCAACACGATAATTATTTTTAGAGGCGCTTAGTACGCACGAAGGTGCTGGGTGACCATTTCATAGTTAGTTTGGCTTCAGGTCAACTTGTAATAAATGCTAGTAAAATATGCATATTTTCGTGAATTTATAAGCTGATCTTGGCCTGACATAAAGTTTAGTATTCTAATCAAAAGTATGGTTCCTCCACAAAGTGGGGGGGGGGGGGGGGATTTGCCCCAAATGTCCCATCCTGGATCCGCCATTGATATTAAGGTTTGGGCTTTTCTAGCCTAAAATACCACCCTAAATCTAGCTTCGTTTTTTTTCCATTATAGCTTGCTGCATTGGTTGGTAGAATCAAAGCCAAATTTGTCCTCAGTGTAACCCTAAACCCTTTCAACAGATTTTTGTGGAATTAATTTTTTTTGTTTTTAACTGAATTTTCTACTAATCTGATACCTCCAGCCAAGCATACGTAACTCCACAATGGATAAGGCTACGGGCTTGATTTCCTCACTGTTCGATACCACATTGTCCTGAGATGTGCCTTTTCATCACCTGCAGCAGCTACTGTCCATGCATCATGGAATTACCTTAATGTTTGTCTTCCTTTGTATCCCAGTTTTTTTGCTGACAATGCAATGTGGCAATTTGCGACAGCACAATGTAGTTTCCCTGTGGCTGTGTTGACTAGCTGTCACACTTAAATACCCATAATTATTGTCCATAGCAAATGGATTGATTGCAGAGAGACTTCTCATACTGTTCTTCATTTGTAATGCTGTGTAATGAGCGTAAGACAGATAATATAATGGCCACTTCATTTTTCAGCAATTGATTGTAGGGGCACTTGTTCAGATGCAAAATTAACTTTATGCATGCCTGGTGCCATTCTTTGTTTGATGTGGTATGTGCAAGTTTAGTAGTCATAATTTATACAAACTTCTCAAGTAGAAGGAAAAGTTAGGAATTTTAAGGGAAAAATAGTGAAACAAAGGAATAACTTAAAAATGGTGAAGTAAGGGAGGTTGTATATTAGTGATGCACCGATACCACTTTTTCACTACCGATACATTTGAGGCCAGAAATGGCCAATACCGATCCGATACCGATACTTTGCGCCACAGGCATTTCTCACAAAAACAGCTAGTGATTTAGCTCACTAAACCATTTGCTAATCCCATCAACTGCAGTTTGCTGGTTTTGTGGCTATCAATTATGCGAAGATAATAGTTCATGGCTTCAATGAATCTTATTTCGTGGCTTACTTCAGTCTCCACTGTACTATTAATGCTAGTAGCTGGCTTCTTTTAAGGAATTCATGGCTTATATCAGCTTTTGCTCAACTCCGTTTAATGCGCTATGTACGCCGCCATCTTGATAAGTAATTAAGTGATGTCATCTAAAGTATCGGCTGGTATTGGGAATTTATTGCTTTACCGATACAAGTCTGATACTGCCAAAATAGGGCCGATACCGATACTAGTATCGGTATCAGTGCATCACTATTGTATATACCTGCAGATATACTAATAGACATATGATTCCTAATTCAGTTATGGTTATAGACTGAACTACAGGGATTAATAGTCCATTAGTACATCTACAGGTATAGACATCCTCTCTTGTTTCACTACTTTTTATAGTCCAGTCTCTTATGTCAAATTTTAGACAATATTGTGATTTATTGGACCAAAGCTCAAAACTTGGTACAGTTATTCCTTAGGATGTACAAAGTGATTTTAGAAGGGGTGCCACCATGAACTCACCCTGCACCCCTTTGTACGGCAGCTATTTTCAACAATCCGCAAAATTAAAACCCATCATATTTACTATATTGAATAACTTATGTTCTGCTAAACACATCTCTTAAGTTTATTAATTTCTATTTGTGAGTGAGCACTCCATGACATCCCATTATAGTTTCATTGAAATATCATGGCTCTCTATAAAGATACAAGGCTTACACAAAAAAAGTTTAGCAAAAATTAAATCGCTAAAATTTAAATATAGCTAATTTTGAGAATTTTCTATGAAAAACCATGTCTATATTTCCACTACTTTGGCCAATCACTGTACATCTGTTTACTGGATATTTTACCTCCTTGGGGAGCAAGCAAGGTCAACCTTATAGAATTAACAAGGTTTCAGAGAGCAATGATCGGAAAAAATCTTTGGCTTTAATCTTTTGCCAGCTTATCTGTTTATGCTGTCTATTAATTATGTATAGTTGCTGATCATAGTAATCTATTAATAAGCTGCATGTGTACATACAGGTTTATTTATTAGCCAGTCTTCTATTAGCACTATTATGTTCAGGAAATACAATTCTCTAGATTTAATGTTATGTTTAAAGCACAGATTTCAAATGATTTACAAAATTCTACAGCGTATACTGTGTAAGTTACTACTTGATGAAGAGTGTTGAATGTAAGTATTACGATGTTTTTAATCCTGCAACTATGTGTACTAGCTGTAACAGGTAGAGACTATAAGAGCAAAAATTAATGATCATTAACAATATGGGACAATGAGAAGGTTACACAGCTCTGGATGGATACTTAATCAGAGAATCTGTGTGGACTTTTAAAAATCATTAGCATTACAATGGACTCACCATTAGCTGATTTTGTCACCTCTTGGAATCTGAGTAATAGCTAGCTGTGTATAAGGGTTAAATAGGCATTATACTTCTCAATGAAAAACAGTATAATGGGGTACATATCTCTTATGATAACAGGTTTATGTGTAAGGTTCAGTTTATTTGAATTTTGGCTAAATTTTATATACATTTTGATTAAACCTTCTGGATTCTATTTTTTTATTGAATAGCCAAGACAATTACTTGTGTTTTGTAGCTTGCAATTGTAGAATTTCTGATTTGGAAACGTTTACATGTACTTACAAACATAGGTTCAGACAATATTATACACATATCACTGGAAAATATGTCACACCACTCTATAGAAATGCAATTATTTAGTGCAACTAAAAATCTTTTCTTATCAAAACTACCACAATGAAATCTCTTGAATCCTACATGTCTAGCTCTAATACAGAATGATGATCTGTAATTTGCTGCACCAAGAAAATTTAGTATGTGTGATATTACATTGATAATTCGACATCCTCACACAATTTTTCTGTCCCATGTCGGAATTATAGAGGTTTCACTGCAGTTGTTCAACATAAGCAAACTCTCTGAGTGTCTACAATTTTTATGGTATCACAGCATAGCATGATCTTTTTCTCAATGCCATTTTTAAGTAAAGTACATTTTTACCAGGTATTGTCTTACTGTTTCATAATACATGATGTGTGATAGCTAAATTATAATCCAGTGCGTATGGAAGTAAAGGTAAGTATATTCTACAGACCCAACTAGGTACATGTAAATTGATACGTTGCTCATATGCCCTATTGCTACCAGTCAGAGTGCATGCAGGTTTGAAACCAAAACATGTGCATGATGCGACTTACATATCTTAAAAATAATGCAGAAACTTATAGTACATGTTTTCTTATTTGGATTTAATATATGTGACCAGATTTGCAAAAAGGGATCTTCCACACACACCTAATTTACCAACTTTGACGACTCATAATGAATAAAAAGCTATTGACTAGAAATTGGGTCAGCAGTGAGCCCCCACACAACATAGTTGATGGAGAAAATTTTAAAATATGTTTCTTTACCACTATGTTATGGTCTTCCAAGTTCATAGAATTGGATGTGTGTGGAACACCCCCTTTCACTAATCCGCTCACATATAGTTACTGTGTACTATCAATAGGGCTGCATGACAGCTCCTTGTACTACTTAATCATGACACACCAACATAATCCTTGACATAGTACACAGCAACAATTAAGGGTGCACACAGAATGTGGTAGTGTCACTGTGACAAGTCAACAGTTGAAGTTAAGGAGAAGGGTGATAACTAAGTTTGAGTGTACTGGGTATCCCATAGGCATTATCACCGTTTTAACAATGTGATTTGGACAAGCAGTGTTTTACTATGTGACGTATGTATACTACTGTACATCTCTTGAATGTATACAGAAGTGGTCTCCTAGTACAGGTAGCCATAGGTTCCACTGTACAGTTGTGAATAATACCACATACTGTATCCAACTCAGGCTCTAATAATAATTTTGGAAATGCAATCTGTACTATAGCTATTATGAGCAGGTGGAAACAGGGCTACGTTTGCTCTTATAACTTAGTGCAAGCTATGGACTTTCTTTAAATGTTAATATTCTCTTTAGAGCAAGAGTATTAAGTTGAAACTAAGCTAGTGTATACTGAATTGTGTATGGGTGAAAATCTGACCAATTTTAGGCATTAAATTGGGTGTAAGGTCACCAAAGGTCAAATTAGAGGTGGTGTGGCTCTCAATTTAAAAAACTAGCTTTTAAAGAAACAAACTATGTGGTAAGTTTCATGCTTTTTCCAAAAGTGCACAAAAAGATCTTAGAATCCTAGCTAAAGTGCATTTTACTAGGAAATAGAAATGAGTGTAATTCTGGAACCCAGGAGGTGAAGTATCCGGTAAACAGGTGGTGCTCTGTGTGCAGAACTTAGCCATTGTAGTGGAAACATGTACATGGCTTTCAATGGAAATAAGTAACAAGCTAATATTTGAAAGTTCTTCATGGATAACCGTGTTCAAATTTTAGCAATTTTAATTTTCACTAAATGTATATAGTTTTGTTTAAGCTATGTATCTTTATACAGAGCCATAATATTTCAATGAACCTGATTATGAGATGTTATGGACTACTCAGTCACAAAAAGAAATTATTAAAATTGGGAATGTGTTAAGGAAAAGACAACTTATTCAATAGGAGGTTTTAATTTCGCGGATTGTCCAACATAGCTGTCGCACAAAGGGGTGCAGGGAAAGTTCGTGGAGGCACCCCTTCTGAAATCACTCTGTATACCCTAAGAGCCAAATTTGGTGCTTTGGTCCAGTAAATCACAATCAAAACCATAAGGGACTAGACTATTAGCCAATCCCTTATTCACTTCTTTTTTCTTTGATCCCTAATCAAATTTATAAGTTATTCCTATTTTTCCTTCTACTGTTGGATTATGAAGGATTCATTGTAGACATAACTGTATGACAGTAAACAATCTGCCTGGTATGTACCTCTGAATGTACTTATCATTTATGATTACTGCTATATAGCCAGATAGAATAATCATCTCATGCTGATGTTGTTTTCAAAGTGCTGTAGTTGGTTTTCCAAAGACAGATGCTTATTCTTCCAGGGGAATAATAGGTGGCAAAAGCTAGCATATTATGTAGCTGCAAATAGGTGCATTAGGTGTCAGACTAACTGCAACAATGCATACCATAGGCGGCGGAAAGGGGGGTCTAGGGGGCTGAAGCCCTCCCTCAGAATGATATCACACCGAAATTATCCTTCTTGGAGTGGGGCTGAAAACCGTGATAAAGATTGAGATACTCTAATAGAGCAGTCACTTACTCTAATAGAGCAGTCACTCTAATAAAGCAGTCACAGTATTAGAGCAGTGTGTAATGAGCTATGTAAGGATTTTTATGTAGTTTATCAGCTATAAATGCATAGTTGGTGGCAGCTAATGTCAGCTGGCTGTGACCTTTTTTTTTGGTCTCACCTTACCAAACCATAGACAATGTAGTGAATAGGTTCATTTTGACCATAAGTCTGGATCCGCCCCTGGTCAGCCTCCCCTCGTATCAACTACTTCCTCCTCCACTGATGCATACTGTACAAGGAACAGATTGAAATACAATAATAATGCAGGTACACAGATCAAAATATCACATCTTACAAAGAGGGACCAAAGAACAAGATACTCTAATAGAACAGTCACTAGCCATGTCACATTAAATGCCAATATCAATACCATGTGAGATAACATGAGATATTGCCTTTAGTTATATTACTACATTGTACATGCTTGTGCTATAGGTATAAGGCCATGTCCATATGATGGTGATCATCGATGTGGTGATGGTAGATGTATCAGATTAAGATATGTTTGTAATGGATATGAGAACTGTGATGATGGATCTGATGAAATTGGCTGTAGTGAGTATACTAAATAATTGTATCTGACTGGGTTTTGGAAAACTTATTTAAAATTATAGGGTTCTATATACACAGGGTTTAAATAAATTCAGCCATTATAACTTGCCAAGAGTAGTGATAAGTTTACACAGAATTTATTACCTTTCAAAATATTGTAGCTTCTTGTAGAGTTTCCCAACAAATAAGATGGGAAATCTGATGAGTTGGATAAGCGTGGTGGACAATGGGGTGAAACTGGTATAGTTGGCCTCAAAAGGGAGTAAGGACATGACTGAAATACAGACATGAGGTTACAGAATTGTGCTAGCTGCTTAGTAGCTGATATGCAGTAAAATCAATACAGAAAACATTTGGCTAATACTCAACATCCATCACTGCACAACTGATTCTTGTCAAGCCTGGTTCTTACCAAGGCCATTAAATTTGAGTTTGCCAAACCACCTGGAAAAGATGCCTCTTAAAATCAGCCTCAAGTAGGTTGAGTAATGCTGAGATTTAAAACCAGTAATAAAAATGTAGCTACCCACCGGTAGTGTTGGTTTGATTTGTATAGCCTGATGTGTGATTTAAATCAGTTTTGTAAAGTCTGGTCACACACATGTATTATGCATCATCTTTATGTACATTGTGTGAATGCACAGAAGTTCATTATGTTTATTTGTACTGTAGTACATGCATATAATATGTTCTAACTATAATGCCAAGACTATTCAACGCAATAAATTAAGACTATTCAACATAAAAGATTTAAACTTGGCAATTCTCTTTAGGCAGGAATACTTTTTAATTATTCTTTCTGGCAATTCTTTTTAAATTTATCTATTTTCCGAAAATTAATCCTGGAATCTGTGCGAAAACAAGCATGTTAGTTAGAGTTTTACAGAGGATATGCATAACTTTACGACCGAAAACATTCTAATAAAAACCTGATGTCATGAAGGTGAACTAATGTATTGTAAGCATGCAAAGACAGTGCGAATTGCAAAAAGTAGACTGGTTACGAGAGTTTCTCCAGAGTGATAGATTCCTTTACGTGTATAACAGTCTGAGAGTAACTGGAATGAGGAGCCCCATCCTTAGTTCATACAGTATGGTGAGTTATACTCCAAGCCGCATTTGCTACTTGTACTTTTGTATGGGATTTACAATAGTTGTTCACCGTCAACAATTCTTGGGCACACCATTAATCTCATTATATTGATCATTTGTTCAAATATTAAATGCGCATATCCTCTCTTATGGACTCAAGGTTGACTGCTCTATTAGAGTATAAGTGACTGCTCTATTAGAGTATCTTGATTTTTTCAATCGTTTTTATGCTTGCACTATTTCAGTGGTGTATCCAAAAGATTGTTGCATCACACTACAAGAAAAAATTATAATTTTGCTCTAATTATTCCCCAATTATTCTGGAATATTCCCCAATTCTTTCCACTACCTATTATTCCCGAAATTATTCTGGCATAATAAATGCGTCCCTAGTTCTCTTCTTTGTTGCTAAATAACAGAGGCAATAATATTTCAATGCTCCTCAGTGATTTGTAAATTCTGATACATTGCTTGGTTAGGTTATTTTTGTAGTTTAATATGTGTTCCTCTGCATCAATATCGCTTGCTAAGAGTAATTTACATAAGCCATTTATATCATATGCATATACATTTATCATATGCATAGTTACTTGTTTGCTTGATTTACAGGTGATGGTTGTCCTTTTCATGGTGACATTCAATGTGGTGGAAGATGCTATCGATCCTATGACTTTTGTAATGGTCGTCAGCTCTGTTATGATGAAAATGCTACTAATTGCAGTAAGTTATTTTGTAGATTGTTTTACTAGCTAAAATACTTTCAGAGTTCCTCTGTTTTGCTTATAATCAACAAGTTATTAAGTAATGCTTTTAACCGAACATAACTCTAATGCTACAGACTGAATTCTTTAATTTTTACCTTCTTTCCACAAATGTGTCTTTCTACTGTACTTACTACAGAAACTACAATGTCGTTAACTTACGTCTGTTTTCCTTTCTTTCACCACTACTGCTTATACAGTCAAGGTGGATAGTGTACTTTATAAACTTCAGTGCTTGTTAAGTACAGTTATGGCAGTAAAGCATGAGAACTTTGTGGTAAATAACCCTCTGAACAGTTGGCAATGCAAATACTAGAGCTCAGCAATCAGAAGATAAATCGACAGAAAATAACTAGAGTGTATGACTTGCAGTTTGAACTCCATGTACATCTGGACTAGTACTGTTAACACATGAATGAAGCAGTAAACCAGAAATCACATTTCAGTATGGTTCAATTACTACATACTCAATCTTGGTAGTTGATGTCCTGAAGACATATAGATTGCTACATGCAGGCCTTGGATACTAGGATATATTTGGAGGAAGTCCCAGGAACGCTTTACTCATTGGTACATAGATATCACATCTATATAAATCATGGCACACTTGTTATCACTCACTTGCTATTAGCATAAATTATCACCAGCATTATCACCATCTGTAAAAGTGCTCTATTGTTTCTTATCTTATTTTTAGTCTAACATGTTTGTGGTAATCAGGAATCTATCTTGGGCTTCTTCATTCAAAAGAACTTTGTCCAAAGAACCTACCCCCAAAGGAACCTACAGAGGAACATCCAAAGGAACCTACCCCCAAACTAACTACCAGATGAATTTTACCTGGAACATTACAACAATGAGGGAAACTGGTAAAAATAATGATAAAGCGAGCTGATCAAATTTAGGTTCAAAAAGGTGTGATAGGGATGATAGCTCTCTATCATAGGTCTACTATAGCCAAATAAATAATGCTACTTTCATAGTCTTTTGGATCTTTCTTGTAGCTGCTCCTTTAAGAGGAGCTTTGCGAGTACTTATGAACAACCTGCAAACCTTTGACAGCATTTTTATTACTTTCTTTTAATGGCTCATTTCTGGTATTGTTTAGCTGGTACTAAACTTGCAGGGCACACTATGAAAAAATTGATTAATGGGATTAGGATTCCACTTCAATGTTGTCACAAAAACTCCTTATGTTAATTGTGAAAAGCACCCACCCAGTTCCATGGGGACCACTTATGAGTGTAAAGTTGAGAGCTGCTAAAGAATGTTATCTTGTGGAAAACCATGAATATGTACGGTTTGAGGGACCATAGATCATTGTAGATTGTTTAGTGTATGCCCTTAAAGATACGTAAAGAGGACAACCTATAAGTTGCTTATACACTGCTATATCAAAATTACAACTCTTTATTAATTACAACTAGTGCAATGAAAAAATTATTAATTAAAAAAAATTAAGTAGGGTCCTAGCAATACAAAGTAGTGAAACAAGAGATGATGGTAGCTATGAGGGAAATCTGTAGCTATTTGGCATTGTAGCAATGTGAGAAAATTCCTACTTGGCATTGTAGTAGTAATGCAAAGGTAGGGATTTTCCCAAATTGCCACAATGCCAAGTTACTAGGGATTTTCCCTCATAACTACCTTCAACTCTTGTTTCACTGCTTTTTATTGCTGAAATAGGTCTACATAATTTAGAATTAATTGTGAGAACTATTGTCAAAGGTAGCTAATATCCAACCTCAGAACATCTACAGATCAATCATCTAGCGGGCGATTATATTCTAAGGCCAGGATACAAACTTGATTACAAAGCCACCATGACTTGTGTGCACATGACAACAACTCTTATTAATGTCTCACGTACAATAATTACAACACTCCCCACAGTTGGTGATTTAGGGGAGATCAACTAAAGAACTACATCAATAAAGTTAACAACTACATCAATAAAGAAAAAAATGGCGTAAATCCTATTACAAGAGAAAAAAATTAAAGTCTTATTTGTAATAATAGTTTCTGCGGATCTGTTCACCAACAATGGTTGCTTGATGATGCAGTCTTCCAGTTGCATTAATTGTTAGACCATTATCTAGCTCTTCCAGTGGAGAAACACTTAAAGTAAAGTATAGTATCAACTGGATTGTCTTGACCTTCAGGCAAAGGGTTGCGCTTGAAACACTATCTTGATTCTGTAGTGGCAACACTTGATCATGGTGGACTTCAATTGGGAAAAGATGCCTTATGTTTCTTCTAAGTAACTAACGACCGCCATGTGGGTCCATCAACTTCACCACCACAGCCCTAACCTTGTTATCATTACCCTTTAACAGCTCATTTACAATTGCCATCCTCCAGAAAATACATTTGCTAGTATTGTCCTTCAACACGACCACATCACCCACCTGGACTAAATCATATCCACCACCCTTTACCTTGAGGGAATGACTCTCTCGGAGGTTCAACAGATAATCATGTCTCTATTGCTTCACAAATTGGTCCAGCAAGTGTCTGTGATGCTTTAGCTTCAAAGTTAAGATTGGTAAGTACTTACCATTTCAAAATGAGTACTATTCACAGAGTAGCAATTCTTCAACCATTCAGAAAGTGAGATGGTGTCAAACAGCCAGCAGTTCCATCTTGATCATCAGAGATGTGTGTCAGGGGACGAGAATTGATGGTAGATTCAATTTCAAAAATCAAAGTGGAGAGTTGTTCATAGGTTAGATTACTCCTTCCAATACTCTTCCTAAGATTTCCCTTAATACCTTGTACAAGACACTCCCAAAAGCCCCCACCAAGGTGCTCTTTCTACAATGAACTTCCACATTACTCTTTTGTCACCCAAAAAAAAACAAATCACTTCACTCGATCTGGCTATCTTTCAAGAAGTGTTTAGATGAGGTTTTAAATGTTCTTTGTCTGAGAAGAGAGTTACAGGTAGGCCTCTTCAACTAACAGATTGACAGAACAGTAACAAAAATGAACTCACTGACAGATCAGGTGCTAGTTCTAGGTGAACAGCTCTGGTAGATGTACTAGTGAAGAGACAAACATAGGCCTTATCTAATTTACCATCACCCTTTATGAATAGAGGTCCCACAAAATCTATTCCTGTATGGCTAAACAGAGGATCTTTTTGCTGGGGAGATCAGGAGGAGGAACTGAAGAATAAGAAACACCTTCCAGCTTGTTACAAACCACACAACCTCTTAAAATCTTCTTCACCACCTGCCTACCCTTAAGGATCCAGTATTTTTCTTGAATCATGGACAAGGTATCTACAGTTCCACTGTGTTTAATGTCTTGATGTACCTGACTAACAAGTAGTGGTACCCAAGGGTGGGATGATAATAACAAAATAGAATTCTTGCTAGCACAGCTGACCAACAAATTATTTTTTCTCCCTTGACATCGTAGCTGTCCCAGATCATCAATAAACAATCCAAACTGAGTTACCCTAGCAGAGGGTGTGTGAGTCACTGTGCAGCTTGAGCGGAGGTAATACAATTCATCAGCAAAAGATTTGGTTTGAATAGAGCATACTCAATGTACTTCAGCAACATTTAATTCCTCTCCAGTCAAATATCCACCAGAAGGGTGCAACCGCATGGGTTCGCTATGACTGTCCCTTAATAACAAATCCCTGAACTTAAGCACAAAGCCAGTTACCCTAAGTAACACGTTGAGACGACTGTACCTGGTGCAATCAATTATCTCATCTATTCTGCTGCCTTCAATTCCACTAGCACTTAGGAGAACATGAGTGAAACCTCTCAGATTCTTGGCCACTTCTGCTTCAGTAATCTCACTTGGGGGGAAAGCCTCAGTGCTTGGCCACTGATGGTCTGACAATTGCAGAAATTCAGGTCCCTTCCGCCACATCCTACTGTCCGCTAATTTCCTACTGATTAAGCCTCTTGATTAGGCACCGGCCGATTATGCCGGCATAATTTAAAGCATAATAGGTGACCAAAAGCATCAAGCATAACGCCAGCATAATAGGGACGATATTTGAAAATTTAATTAAAATGCGCAATACGCGCGCCTGAAAGGCAGAAAATATTCACTGTCAATACTATTATTAGTGCATTTCATATTTAAAAATATGTAATATAACTTACTAAACCGTTTCTTTATTGGTTATTCACACTTTTCAGAGATAAGATCGAGATACTCTAATAGAGCAGTCACTTACTCTAATACAACAGTCAGGAAAGGCTGATATACTCTAATAAAACAGTCAGCTCTAGAGCATAATCCTGATTTTGAAAGCATAATTTTGAGCATTATTAATAGGCTTAATTTTTTAGCAATGCTCAAAAGCATAATAGGTAAAATTTTGGGCATAATAGGCCGGAGCCTACTCTTGATGGAATATCAGCTGGATTGACATCTCCAGGACAATGTTGCCACTGCTCACATACAGTTAAACAGTGTATTTCGGTCACTTGGTGGCTGATGTACTGTTTCCATGGTTTGTCCTCTCATATCTAGTGAAGTGCAGTCATTGAATTAGACTAATAAAAGACGGATACAGAGTATGGCAATGAAAAAATTATACTGTCAACAAGGCGACTTAGTACCAGTGCTCCAAGTAACTCCAACTGAGGAATACTTTGTCATTTGGTGGGAGCAACTCGAGTTTTGGATGCCAGCAAACTGACTTCAATGCTTTCATCATCACATAGCTACAGACCTTAAATAATACTGCCGCAAATTCCCTCTGAGATGCATCACAGAAACCGTGCAATTGGGTGGTTTGTCTAGTTGAATCAAAATTAAAATAACGAGGAACAGCTACCTTATCCAGGAGACCAATATCGCCAGTAATCTTCTTCCATTTCAGTAACTAGTGTTGTTTTAGTTAGCTATAACTAAAACTAAAAGTACTTTTAGTAAGGCAAATATGCAATAGTTAACTAAAACTAAAGCTATAACTAAAAGCAAATCCATATTATAACTAAAACTAAATCTAAAACTAAAAATAGCAGAATAATTTACTAAAACTAAATCTAAAACTAAAAAGAATTAAGAAAGATAATTAAAACTATAACTAAAACCAAAATATCAAGACACACGGTAGTGTGTCGTGCGGCCCAAGTAGCTGGCGCGCCACACCGTGAGTATATTTACAGGAAGAAAGTAAACGCGATTTTCACACCTTTGTAGCTCCGTGATTCCTTATCCTATTAAAACTAAAGTTGCTACAGAAATGCCGGCGAGGTAGGGGAGTCCACATACCAAATTTGAAGAAAATCACTCCAGCCATTTCCGAGATACGAGCGGCCAAAGTTTGGGTTTTTTTTCTTCTTTTCGCACACTTTGCAAAATCCGCAATAAAACACGAATACGTGCTTGGATCGGGCTGAAATTTGGCTCACTTAAAGGACTCATTAAGGCGAATCTCAGTACCAAGTTTGGTAGGAATCCGATGAATATTCACGGAGTTATGACCGATTATCTGCGTCAAATAAGGTCGAAGGTCTGTCACGCCTACAGGGTAAACCGCTTGAAGGAATGAGCTGATAATTGCTATGTAGATGGAGTAACTATCGTAGGAGTGCCTTTTTTGGTTTGAAAGGAATCCAGTTAAAGGCCATCGAGATATGACACAAAACCCAACCTATGTCACAATTACGCGATCGACTTTTATGAATAAAAAAACTATTAGTTTTCACGCCTACCAGACAAACCGCTTAGAACAGTGAGTTGAAAATCGGTGTGTAGCTGGAATAATTATCATAGAAAGTCCTTGCAGTAGTACAGAAGAATCGGAGTACAAACCACTGAGTTATGATTCCAAAGCCAACTACGTGTAGCATATGCGAGATCGAGATACTCTAATAGAACAGTCACCCTAATAAAGCATTCAGCTACGTTTGTAACTTACTCCATTATAGAATTTCTTTGGCATTGCAAGTTATTCTGTAGGGAGTTCAGCTACAAACAGTTAATCTTATAGACAATTCAGCTACAAGCAAGTCATCCTGTAGAGAGTTCAGCTACAAATATGTTGCTGTTGAGATTCAGAACATTATAAGTCACACTGAAGAGAATTCAACTATAAACAAGTCACCTTGTAGAGAGTTCAGCTACAACAAGTCACTTTGTAGAGAATTCAGCTACAAACAAGTCACTGCGTAAAGGGTTCAGCTGCAAAAAAAAGCTACCTAGTAGAGAGTTCATCTAGATCAGCTACAAACAAGTTACTTTATGCAATGTTCAACTACAAGTAAGTCACTCTGTAGAGAGTTCAGCTACAAACAAGTCACTCTGTAGTACAAACAAGTCACAGTGGAGAGAGAGTTCAGCAACCAATCAAAAAATCACCATGTAAAAGAGTTCAGCTATACAAACAAGATATAACTCTATAGAGAGATCAGGTAGAAACTTAACGGATCACACTGTAGAGAGTTCAGCTAGAAACAAGTCATCCAGACTGAGTAGAGAGATCAACTAGAAAACATCACCTTGTAGAGAGTTCAAATCACCCTGCAGATAGTTCAGCTACAAACAAATCACCCTATAGAGAGATCAGCTAGAAGAAGTCACCTTGTAAAGAGTTTAGCTACAAAGAAACTACCATGTAGAGAATTCAGCTATGAACAGATCATCCTGTTGAGAGTTCAGCTAGAAACAAGTCATCCTGTAGAGAGATCAACTAGAAGAAGTTACCTTGTAGAGAGTTCAGCTACAAAGAAACAACCATGTAGAAAGTTCAACTGCAAACAAATCAAACTGTACAGAGTTCAGCTACAAACAAATCACCCTGTAGAGAGATCAGCTAGAAACAAGTCACCCTGTAGAGAAATCAACTAGACGAAGTAACCTTGTAGAGAGTTCAGCTGCAAACAAACCATCATGTAGAGAATTCAGCTGCAAACAAATCACCCTGTAGAGAGTTCAGCTACGAAAGGATCACCCTGTAGAGAGTTCAGCTAGAAACAAGTCATTCTGTAGAGAGATCAGCTACCTTGTAGAGAGTTCAGCAACAAAGAAACCACCATGTAGAGAGTTCAGCTGCAAACAAATCGAATTGTAGAGAGTTTAGCTACCAACAAATCACCATGTACAGAGTTCAGCTAGAAACAAGTTATCCTGTAAAGAGATAAGCTAGAAGAGGTTACCTTGTGGAGTGTTCAGTTATGAACAAACCATCATGTAGAAAGTTCAGCTGCAAACGAATCACCCTGCAGAGAGTTCAGCTACGAGAAGATCACCCTATAGAGAGTTCAGCTAGAAGAAGTGACCTTGTAGAGAATTCAGCTGCAAAGAAACCACCATGTAGATAGTTCAGCTGTAAACAAATCATCCTGTAGAGAGTTCAGCTACGAACAGATCACCCGGTAGAGTTCAGCTAGAAACAAGTCACCCTACAGAGAGATCAGCTAGAAACAAGTCATCCTGTAGAGAGACCAGCTAGAACAAGTCACTTTGTATGTAGAAAGTTCAGCTACAAAAAAAATCACCCTGTAGAGAGGTCAGCTACAAACAAATCTCCCTGTATAGAGATCAGCTAGAAGAAGTTACCTTGTAGAGAGTTCAGCTACAAAGAAACCATCATGTAGAGAGTTCAGCTGCAAACAAATCACCTGTAGAGAGCACAGCTACAAACAAATCACCCTCTAGAAAGATCAGCTAAAAGAAGTCACCCTGTAGAGAGTTCAGTTACAAAGAAACCACCATGTAAAGTGTTCAGCTACAAACCAGTGACCTTGTAGAGACATCAGTTACCTTGTAGAGAGTTCAGCTACAAAGAAACCATCATATAGAGAGTTCAGCTGCAAACAAATCACCCTGTAGAAAGATCAGCTAGAAGAAGTCACCTTGTAGAGAGTTCAGCTACAAAGAACCATCATGTAGAGAGTTCAGCTTCAAACAAATCACCTGTAGAGAGTTCAGCTACAAACAAATCTCTCTGTAGAGAGATCAGATCAGCTAGAAGAAGAGAGTTCAACTACAAAGAAACCATCATGTAAAGAGTTCAGCTGCAAACAAATCACCTGTAGAGATTTCAGCTACAAACAAATCTCCCTGTAGAAAGGTCAGCTAGAAGAAGTCACCTTGTAGAGAGTTCAGCTACAAAGGACCATCATGTAGAGAGTTCAGCTGCAAACGAATCACCTGTATAGAGTTCAGCTACAAACAAATCTCCCTGTAGAGAGATCAGCTAGAAGAAGTTACCTTGTTGATAGTTCAGCTACAAACAAATCACCCTGTAGAAAGATCAGCTAGAAGAAGTTACCTTGTGGAGAGTTCAGCTACAAAGAAACCATCATGTAGAGAGTTCAGCTGCAAACAAATCACCTGTAGAGAGTTCAGCTACTAACAAATCTTCCTGTAGAGAGATCAGTTAGAAGAAATTACCTTGTAGAGAGTTCAGTTACAAAGAAACCACCATGTAGAGAGTTCAGCTGCAAAGAAATCACCCTGTAGAAAATTCAGCCACAAACAAATTGCCCTGTAGAAAGATCAGTTAGAAGAAGTTACCTTGTAGAGAGTTCAGCTACAAAGAAACCATTCTGTAAAGAGCTCAGCTGCAAACAAATCACCTGCACAGAATTCAGCTACAAACAAACCACCCTGTAGAGAGATCAGCTAGAAGAAGTTACTTGTATATTGTTCAGCTACAAACAATTCACCCTGTAGAGAGAGCAGCAAGAAGAAGTCACTTTGTAGAGTGTTCAGTTACAAAGAAACCACCATGGAGAGTTCTGTAATAAATATATGTATTATATATATAATTTGTACATTTACTGATAAAATCAGAAATATTTAAAGTACATCTGCTTCATCTTTTCTTCTTCCTGTGGAAAAGAAAAAAAGACAGGTTTAAAAAGTCCTAAAGCCGGCCTATGGCCGGATAGGCCGGCTTTGGGGTATACAAATACAAAAAGAAGTGAAATCTAATCCAAAACAGCCAGCTGTAAAAAAAGTGTGCGGCCCTCCAAAAGGCTATGGTGAAAAAAGATGTGAAATCCAAGGTGGCGGCCAAGAAATGGCTATGATGGTAGGTTAATGGTAAAAATTTTAATAACGGCAATTTAGATGAATTTTTTGCCAAGACCAAGCGGCACAAAAATTCACTTGAATTGTTGTTATTAAAATTTTTACCATTAACCTACCATCACAGCCATTTCTTGGCCGCCACCTTGGATTTCACATCTTTTTTCACCATAGCCTTTTTGAGGGCCGCACACTTTTTTTACAGCTGGCTGTTTTGGATTAGATAGAGATCAGCTAGAAGAAGTTACCTTGTAGATAGTTCAGCTACAACAATTCACCCTGTAGAAAGATCATGCTAGAAGAAGTCACCTTATAGAGTGTTCAGTTACAAAGAAACCATCATGTAGAGAGTTCAGCTGCAAACAAATCACTCTGTAGAGAGTTCAGCTACAAAGAAACCGCCATGTAGAGAGTTCAGCCTCATACAAACCACCTAGTAGAGAATTCAACTACAACAAATCACCCTGTAGAGAAGAAGTCACCTTGTAGAGATTTCAGCTACAAAGAAACCATCATGTAGACAGTTCAGCTGCAAACAAATCACCCTGCAGAGAGTTCAGCTACAAAAAAATCACCCTGTAGAGAGTTCAGCTAGACGAAGTCACCTTATAGAGAGTTCAGCTACAAAGAAACCATCATGTAGAGAGTTCGGCTATAAAGACACCACCATGTAGAGAGTTTAGCTGCAAACAAATCACCTGTTACAGAGAGTTCAGCTACAAAGAAACCATCCTGTATATAGTTCAGCTACATTTCAAGTCACCCAGTAGAGAGATCAGCTGCAAAAAAAATCCTGTGGGGAATAATGAGCATGTAATAAATATATGTATATAATTTGTATAATTACTAATAAAATCAAAAATAATTGAAGTACTAAAATTCTTCTTTAAGTTCTTTCCTTCTTCCTGTGGTAAAGAAAAAAACACATGGGTTAAAAAAGTCCCAAAGCCAGCCATAGGCCGGCTTTGCAGTATACAAATACAAAAAGAAGTGATATCTAATCAAAAACAGCCAAGCTGTAAAAAAAGGTGCGGCCCCCATAAAGGCCATGGTGAAAAAAGATGTGAAATCCAAGGTGGCGGCCAAGAAATGGCTGTGATGGTAGGTTAATGGTTACATTTTAATAACGGCAATTCAGGTGAATTTTGTGCCGCTTGGTCTTGGCACCAAATTCACCTGAATTGTTGTTATTAAAATGTAACCATTAACCTACCATCACAGCCATTTCTTGGCCGCCACCTTGGATTTCACATCTTTTTTCACCATGGCCTTTATGGGGGCCGCACCTTTTTTTACAGCTTGGCTGTTTTTGATTAGATTATCTTATACACAACTAAAACTATAGCTAAAACTAAAAGGTTTTTATGTTTTTAACTAAAACTATAACTAAAAGTAAAACAACAAATACAATAATATAATAATAACTAAATCTGTAACTAAGAAGAATTGCTATAACTAAAACTAAAACTAAAATTATTGAAGAAACTTGCTATGACTATAACTAAAACTATAACTCTTTTACTAAAATAACACTATGTTGCTCAGACCACTGCATGTATCAATTCACATGTTCTACAGGTGGAGCAAAGCACAGAATGAAACTGTACTGCTATATGTAACATCCAGACATCAATATATGCTATAGTTTGTGACCTGATGGTGGTTTAGTTAGCTATACTAAAACTAAAATTACTTTTAGTAAGACAGATGTATTAGCTAACTAAAACTAAATCTATAACTGTAATGCAACTGAATACTTCACTAAAAACTAAATCTACAACTAAAAGAATTAGAAAAGATTACTAAAACTAAAAGATTTTCTTATGTACATCTAAAGCTATAACTAAAACTAAAATGTTTTTAGAAATGTTACTAAAACTATAACTATAACTAAAAATTTTCATATTTTTAACTGAAACTATAACTAAAACTAAAATAACACAGAGAATATAACCATAACTAAATAAATAACTAAAAAGAATTAAGAAAAATTACTATAACTAAAACTAAAATTATTGACGAAACTAACTATGACTATAACTTAGAAAATGGTATGCATAATATGCTTTGATCTTTGGAGGTCTTTAAAATCCACTAAGAGACCTGCTAGCAGGTTCTTAAAAATGGTTAGTAACCTGCTAGCAGAAAAGACCTCAAGCATCACAAATCTCACTTTCGATCATTGATTTGCAATGCTCCCTCCAAGTATAATCAGGCTGATAGGTGACCAGTCACCCAGGCCAACATGTGGTTAACCACTCTGTTCATTTTATAAGCATACCTAAAAGAATTCGATTATGGGAGATACAATCTAGCATTGTATGTACGTTTGTCACGATGAACGGAGAAATCCAAAAATATTACTGAAAATTCTGTTAAGCGCCCATCTGTTTCTAGAGTGTTTTATGGCTGTTTTCATTGTTTATTGAACTGTGGATGGATTTTACCAAGACCTAACTAGGTAAGCTTCCTTGTAGAATGTTTATTCGCTACGTGTAATGTGGATGTGGTCCATATTAGAAACCGTGCCTGTTCGTGCTAGCGTAAGTGACCGATTATCGAACAAAGTTTATACTTTACTTCATAAATATCTCCAGGAAAGTAGTATCAACCTCGACTTTTAACCAGGAGGTAGCGCCTTTCTTGTAGAATACCTCACGTAAGTTTGAGTAATAGTATCCCATTAGTGTCCGTGTTATGAGTGGATTTCTGCATTCCGTAAAATATGAATTATCGAACACCGATACCTATTATCGAACGCCCATTAATTTGCGTTAATCAATTATCGAACGTTTTGCACCTTTTCTACTGTGGTGACTTCAGTGCACCCTACACACTCTTAACTATTATATCAACGTGTTATCTGAAGTACCATGATACTGTAACTGAAGTATAGTTTTGATACAAGCATGCACTTGTGAGTTACAACAGCAAATCGTTTAGTGTAAAATGCGTACAGTGAAAATTCAGCACATTACGACCAATAACACAGTCTTATTATCCTTGTTTACAACAACCCCTTCTGTACAGTCTTCGTGGATACATCTTTTACACCCAATTCTGCCGCCAAAGTCATGCTCGAGTTGTACTTCTTTCAAGGCGATTCCTGTGTTCTTTTTCTTCATTTCTTTGTCAGTGGTGATGTTGAGTATCAAGACTGCTGTGATGTCCACACATAAACTCTAAAGGACGGAAAGCTCATTAAGAATAGGCTACACTATTGGAATTCTCCATATAAACACCTTACGAGCATGCGGAATAAAATTGTAAACTTCCGAATACGTTACGTGATGTTTATGTTTGATAATAGGTACTGTTTGATAATAGGTCACTTACGCTACTGTGGTGCCACTGAAAGAACAATTTGTGACAACTCGTTTCCATCGTATAAATCCACACAAAAGCTGCTTCTTTGACACACGTGTTCTTTACACTGCTGTGACGCCATAGGCACTGGCTACCGCTAACCTGGCTCAACATCAGTGATCACTGCTGTTTTCCAGCTGTGCCAGATCCAATTAGTCTAACTTGCCGGTGAAGGAAGCGGTGCGAGCTTCGATTTTTTTCAACACTTCAACAAAAACATGTTCGGTCTTCTGTGATTATTTAACATTGCACAACGATTTCAGTATGACATATAACCCAATCCCACAATGACTCCACCTATATATATAATGCATACATTTTCTAAGCCAGTTAGAGACCACGCCCTCGGATCTTCGTGTATTTTAAAATCCTTGCTTCGCTTGGTTTTTAAAGTCCACAAAGATCCTCCTGCTAGGTCTCTAACCTACACTAAAACTAAAGCTAAGAGTCCTTACTAAACAACACTATCAGTAACACATCACCAGACAATGGAGCATCCCAGTCTACTTCACCAATGGACAAGTCTTGGAAAAGGATCTTCAATTGAATCACAAACAGGCTTACAAATCTGAGAGGATCAAAAAGTTTAGCAGTAAGTCTTAAAATAGATCTCTTAGTTACTTAAGTAACTCTGGAGGCAGCAAATTCACTTATCTCAGTAAAATCAAGAGAAGACATCCCTCATTGAGTCTCACGCTATTCCAAGAATCCTGGCAGGATCACCACATGGCTTTAAAGCACAATGGCCGCTCATATTTTTAGCATAAATGTCATCATTTTCAACCAGATTCTAAACAGAAGTACCAGTAGTCTGTTCTGATGCTGTTGCAGACTGTAGCTTTAGCAAAAGGTCCGGTGCATTACAATTTCATTTGCACAGGTTCATGCCTGCATGTTCTAGGATCGTCTTCGACTGTATGCAAATGTCTAATGCAGTATTAACATCAGGTGCTCCTGTAATTAAATCATCTATGTAAAACAGTCTCTTAACTTCTTAGTAACTTCTGGATACTGGGAACAGTACTTATTGATATGATGTGTCAACACCGAGCCTAAAATTGCTGGTGATCGTCACAAGCCAAGACCAACTGGGTGAATCGAAAGTGAGCCAACTCATATGGCTGCTTAAACGGATCCTCAGCCCACAAAAAATGAAGAAATTCACGATCGGAACAATCAACACCTACCATCAGGAATGCCTTTTCTATATCAGCAGTAATTGATACACTATGCCATTGGAACTGTACTAATATATTAAACAACTTAGGAATGCAATTGGGACCAGTTTTAAACAATCGTTGAGAGAGTAGTGGTCCCCCAAACCACAAGCAGACCCATCATATACAATTCTCAACTTCGTAGTCTGGCTGCTCTGGTGTACCACACCATGATGAGGTAAGTAGTGAAATGGAAGATTATCACTAGCCTTAGCTGCTCCCTGCACTAATTCTGGTTCCACAATCCCAATAATTCGAGCTTGCAATTGTTCCTTGATGATCTTATCATATTCTAACAAAACCTCTGGATTCCACTGAAGTTTATGTAACAGGCTCTTCAATCGACCTTCACATAGAGATAGATGACTGGGAACTTCTGAATGATCCAACCTCCACGGCAAGCTAGCTGAGTATCAATTGTCGTTAAAGGAGATTCTTGGAGGAAACTGCCTAGAATTCAAGCCTTCTGCTGGGGGGGGAGCATTTCCGAGGGATTCAACCTCCCAGAATACTTGAAGGGAGCTAACCAATACATCATCCTACTCATCATACTTAGGATTATTGGGCACCCCATTGATTTCCAGACAGGCAGTACTGAGATTCATTTCACAAGAATCAATTGGTCCAGACAGGAGCCACCCCAGTTTGCTCTCCACAGCTACTTGTCTTTCACTCGATTTCACAATATCACCAGTTACAAAGTTCCAATAGTAATTAGATCCAATCAACATTTCTACCTTCCCTCTCAGTTTGTCACACACATCAGCCAATGGCAAGTCCCACAGGTTCGGATAGCTAATTATTCTAATAGTAGAAGGGAGGGGGGAACAAATTGAAGGAGGTGTTAGAGCTGATACTCTTGTCACCTCTGCCCATTGATGCCCTTGCAAATATAAAGAAACAACAGCACACTCCTGGGGTCTTATAAATATTATGACCAAAGGTGTTCAAGTGAAGCCTTTCAAATTTCACGAGTTTCAGATGTAACTGCTGTTGAAGCCTTTCCGCGACATATGATAGCTGGCTGCCACTATCAAACAAAATACATACAGATGGGTCACTAGGGTAAGCCAAGGCAATGGCATGAGCAGTCTGAAGTAGAACTGTTTTGTGATTATCGGTACTATAGTTGTGGCATTGAGGGTAACATTCCTGGGGTCAGCATTTGAAGGACCACTAGTGTCTGATTGCTTCACTTGTGTATTTGATTGTGAATCTGCAATGGTACGATTAGTTGTGCAAGGCCCAAGGGGAATGCCCCTTTCACAAAGAGATTGATGATGTGTATTGCAGCATTATAATTAGCTTCATTAAGCATAAGTCCTTGAATGGTTCTGGCAGCAGCTCCTTCTAGTAATGAGTTCAAATAATTAAATTTATCAATTGTTGACTATTGTGTACTGCTGATTTGTAGGAATCCCAAAAGGTGCTCCACTGAGTGATGTCACCTCTGAATCTAGGTAGTGTAAGCTTTGGTAGGCATGGCTTGTTGGTGGCAGAACCATTACGGTAAACAAGACTAGGTGATGATGGAGTCTCTCTACCACTTACATTCTTACTCACAGCAGCACTAATCTTACATCTTGTCTCTAATAATTTTTGCTTCCAGTGGCTCTGATTCTGTCAACTCAGTTTCTATTTCTGTCAGTGGACATATGGCTACAATTTCTGCATCCAAATTGCTGAAGGCCTTTTGCTTAGTGTCAAGTTGCTCATTAATTACAGTAAAATGAGATATCTTTATTGGATCGGCGAAGAATGTTTCATCAGCCAGTATACCTTCTACTTCTTGGCAGAGTTTTATTACAACTCCTCAATTCCCTCCTCTGATGGCTCTTAGCCTCTCTAATTTCCTTCCGTCTTCCTCTTTGCTCATGTCATGTGGAAACCTAGACGATAGTAGTGCAAAATAAAAGTAATACAACAAAGGACATCACCTTCTCTGGTACCGTTTGCAATAGGAAGTAGAGACTTATCGCACCATGGTACCAGGCTGCTAGTGTTGGGTTATAAATGAAAGTGACACGTATTGAGTCAGGATCCACTCGAGCCCCACGTTGGTGCCAAATGTCAGAACTACCGTCAAAGGTAGCTAATATCCAACCTCAGAGCATCTACAGATTGATCATCTAGCGGGCGATTAAATTCAACTCTTATTAATGTCTCACACACAATAATTACAAGATTAATAATTTTTTTGCACTAGTTTGTTAATGTTTTTATTAGAGCATACTAGCTATGAAATACATGTGCGGCTGTGACTGCTGAATATACAGGTAGAGTACCTCAATCTCGCCACTCAGCTATGCAGTAGATCAAGCTAATGGGTATGGCACAATGCCTTGTTTCCTACAGATTGTTATTGGGCATTCTGATCATTGAAGGGGGTGTGGCAATTGTTTTAAATGTGGGGCTCAGTTGCTACAGTCCGTTAAGCACCTCAAAATAGGTGTTTGAATATGCTCCTTCAAGAAAAGTGTCAATAGAAAAAATTAACTCCTTGGTATGGTTTCCACGAAGAAGAAAAAGATGGCCATTCAACTGATGATAAAAGGAATGGCAAAGCGTAGAAGGCAGACATTCATTGGAACTACAAAAGGCAGGCCGCTGATTTTAAGGCAATGTACACCTGAGCTAGGTACGTCATGACTGATACGTCATGACTGATTTGTGGCAAAATGTTGAGTGGCTGTCCGTGGGATGGTTGCTGGTAGAGCAACAATGAGGAAGATGGGTAGATTATACTGATTCGCTCTGCTTGAACTCACATTGATAGCCAGATGACCTTTTCGAAGGGTAGCCAATGAGAAATAAACAGTGAGAGTTGTTTGGCATCTCCTAACATGTTGATCGACGAGTTGCTGAACTTCATTTCTGAGCTGGCACCTCAACACACAGCAAAGTGTCAATAGCATGCTCTCTTGCATATGTGCTTATTTCCTATCAAGACACACGGTAGTGTGTCGTGCGGCCCAGGAAGCCGGCGCGCCACACCGTGAGTATATTTACAGGAAGAAAGAAAACGTCATTTTCACACTTTTGTATCTCGGTGATAGCTTATCCGATTGAGACCAAATTTGCTGCAGAGTTGCCCGCCAGCTAGGGGAGTCTACATTCCAAATTTGAAGGAAATCACTCAAGCCATTTCCGAGCTATGAGCGGCCAAAGTTTGGTTTTTTTTCTTCGTTTTTTTCTTCGTCTTTTCGCACACTTGCAAAAATTGCTATAAAACGCAAACGCCTGTTCCGATCGACTTGAAATTTGGCACACAGAACGGGAGTCCAAGAGTTATGACCGATTATTCGCGTAAAACAAAATCGATTTGTTGTCACACCTACAGGGTAAACCGCTTCATGGAATGAGTTGAAAATTGCTATGTAGATGGAGTAACCATCATAGGAGTGCCTTTTGGTGGTTTGAAAGGAATCGAGATTAAGACCACGGCGATATGGCACAAAACCCAACCTGTGTCAAAATCACGCGATCGATTTTTAGTAATAAAAAAGTATTAGTTTTTATGCCTACTAGGCAAACCGCTAAGAGCAATGAGCTGAAAATCGGTGTATAGCTGGAATAATCTTCATAGAAAGTCCTTGCAATAGTATAGAAGAATTGGAATACAAACCATTGAGTTATGATTCGAAAGCCAACTCCGTGTAGCAAATGCGAGATCGAGATACACTAAAAGAACAGTCCCCCTAATAGAGCATTCCGCTAATTTATTTACTCCATTATAGAATTCTATTACATTACAAGTTATTCTGTAGGGACTTCAGCTGCAAACGGTTAATCTTATAGACAGTTCAGCAAGAAGCAAGTCACCCTGTGGAGAGTTAAGTTATAATTATATCACTGTAGAGATTCAGAACATTACAAGTCACACTGAAGAGAGTTCAGCTATAAGCAAGTCATGCACCCTGTAGAGAGTTCACCTACAATTAAATCACTCTCTAGAGAATTCAGCTACACACAAGTAACTGTGCAGAGAGTTCAGCTACAAACAAATTACCCTGTAGAGAGATCAGCTACAAACAAAACACTTTGCAGAGAGTTCAGCTACAAACAAATCAATCTTTAGAGTGATCAGCAACAAACGAATCAACTTGTAGAGAGATCAGCTAGAAACAAATCAACCTGCAGAGAGATCAGCTGGAAACAAATCAGCTTGTAGAGAGATCAGTTACACACAAATCAACCTGTAGAGAGATAAGCTAGAAACAAATCACCCTGTAGAGAGTTCAGCTAAAACAAATCAACCTGCAGAGAGATCAGCTACAAACAAATCACCTTATAGACAGTTCAGCTACAAACAAATTACCCTGTAGAGAGATCGACTACAAACAAATCAACTTGCAGAGAGATCAGCTACACACAAATCAACTTGTAGAGAGATCAACTAGAAACAAATCACCCTGTAGAGAGTTCAGCTACAAACAAATCAATGTGCAGAGAGATCAACTACAAACAAATCACCCTGTAGAGAGATCATCTAGAAACTAGATACAATGTAAGGAGTTCAGCTACAAGCAATAGACCCTGTTGAGATTTCAGCTACAAACAAATCAACCTGTAGAGCAATCAGCTAGAAATAAATCACCCTGAAGAGAGGTCAGCTACAAAAAAATCACCCTGTAGAGAGATCAGCTAGAAACAAATCACCCTGTAGAGGCTTCAGCTACAAACAAATCAGCCTGCAGAGAAATCAGCTACAAACAAATCACCCTGTAGAGAGTTCAGCTAAAACAAATCAACCTGCAGAGAGAGCAGCTACAAACAAATCACCTTATAGACAGTTCAGCTACAAACAGACAACCTTGTAGAGAGATCGACTGCAAACAAATCAACTTGCAGAGAGATCAGCTACAAAAAATCACCCTCTTCAGAGATCAGCTAGAAACAAATCACCCTGTAGAGACTTCAGCTACAAGCAAATCAACCTGCAGAGAGATCAGCTACAAACAAATCACCCTGTAGAGAGATCAGCTAGAAAATAGACACAATGTAAGGAGTTCAGCTGCAAGCAAATCACCCTTTAGAGAGTTCAGCTACAAACAAATCAACCTGCAGAGAGATCAAATCACCTTATAGAGAGTTCAGCTACAAACAAATTGCCCTGTAGAGAGATCAGTTATAAACAAATCAACCTGCAGAGAGATCAGCTACACACAAATCAACTTGTAGAGAGATCAGCTACAAACAAATCACCCTGTGGAGATCAGCTAGAAACTAAACACAATGTAAGGAGTTCAGCTACAAGCAAATCACCCTGTAGAGATTTCAGCTGCAAACAAATCACCCTGTAGAGAGATCAGCTAGAAACTAGACACAACGTAAAGAGTTCAGCTAGAAGAGGTCACCTTATAGAGAGTTCAGCTACAAAGAAACCATCATGTAGAGAGTTCAGCTACAAACAAATCACCCTGTAGAGAGTTCAGCTAGAAGAAGTCACCTTGTAGAGAGTTCAGCTACAAAGAAACCAACCTGTATATAGTTCAGCTATATTTCACTGCTTGAAGGTTCTTAGTTTACTAATTTGTTAAGATGCCTTACTGTAGTTATACTGATAGTAAAGTGTCAGTAAACTTAAGTATATGGAACATAATTATTTTACTAAGTTTTAAACTCTCAGTAAAACATCAGTAATGCGGGTTTACTGAAAAACTACTAAAATAACAAACAATTAACTGTTCCATATACTGGGGATATACCACTGTAGTAAACTAAGATATTTCAAGCAGTGTTTTAAGTCACCCAGTAGAGAGATCAGCTGCTAAAAAATATCCTGTGGGGAATAATGGGCATGTAATAAATATATGTATACAATTTGTATAATTACTAATAAAATCAAAAATAATTGAAGTATTAAAAATCTTCTATAAGTCCTTTTCTTCTTCTTGTGGTAAATAAAAAAACACATGGGTTAAAAAAGCCCCAAAGCCAGCCATAGGCCGGCTTTGCAGTATACAAATACAAAAAGAAGTGATATCTAATCAAAAACAGCCAAGCTGTAAAAAAATGTGCGGCCCTTAAAAAGGCCATGGTGAAAAAAGATGTGAAATCCAAGGCAGCGGCCAAGAAATGGCTGTGATAGTAGGTTAATGGTAAAAATTTTAATAACGACAATTCAGGTGAATTTTGTGCCACTTGGTCTTGGCACCAAACTCACCTGAATTGCTGTTATTAAAATTTTTACCATTAACCTACTATCACAGCCATTTCTTGGCCACCACCTTGGATTTCACATCTTTTTTTCACCATAGCCTTTTTGGGGGCCGCACCTTTTTTTTACAGCTTGGCTGTTTTTGATTAGATTTCTATTTATGGCACACACTGCAGCTGGCCTTCCTTCATTAATTCCGGTTAACTTCATTAAGAGTGTAACCAGCGCAGCACATGTGTAAGCAGCCATGCTAGTGCCTATTACTTGTACTGGGCTTCAATGCACTAGGAAAGTTTCATACATTAGCATATTTACTGTATACGTACACCCCATGCTTTTGTTTTCCATACCAAGTAATCACCTGTAGGGAGATCAGCTTGAAACAACTCACCCTGTATAGAGATTGACTAGAAATGAATCACCCTGTGGAGACTACAACAAATCACCCTGTAGAGAGATCAGCTTGGTCAAGTCACTCTGTAGAGAGTTCAACTACATTTCAAGTCACACTGTACAGAGTTCACCTATATACAAGAATGGTAAAGTTCAGCTATGTTGCAATTCTTTCTGTAGAGAGTTTAGTTAGATTATTAGTAACTCTGTAGAGAGTTAAACTACACTGTACAAGCCATTCACCATGTAGTCTGCTATGTAACAAGTCTCCCTGTAGAAATTTCAGCTACATATACATTTCTCTGTAGAGCATTCAGCTGCAAAGAAATAGCTATAGTGAGTATATTAGAGATTTTGAGTAATCAACATGGTTATAATTACTAAATAATATTCAAGTACAGTAGCTAAACTCTTCTCCCTCCTAATCATTTCTGTAGGAAAGAAAAGACAAGTTAGAAGAAATACCTAAAGCTGGCCATAGGCTGGTTTTAAGTATGAAATTACAAAAAGAAGTTATATCTAATCAAAAAAATAAACAGTCAAGTTGTAAAAATGGTGCGGCCTCCAAAAAAGTCAGGGTGAAAAAGATGTGATATCCAAGGTGGCAGCCAAGAAATGGCTGTGATGGTAGGTTAATGGCAAAAAAATTAATAAAGACAATCCAGGTAAATTTGGTGCTGAATCCTCTTGGAAGAGGCGTCTAAATTGTTGTTAATAAATTTAGCATGTTAAAAAGCGCAATTGAGATGCTCTAATAGAACAGTCACTGAAAAGTAAAAAAAAAATATGCAAAAAAAACTTTGGAAAAATTTCTTCTGGTTTCGAACCAGGGACCTCCACACCTATACAATCAAGCCCTTACCACTCTGCCGCTACTGTCAGTTGCTCACCTCGCTTAATTTCTACCTTATAAATAAATGAAATTTTCAGTTTAGTACACTAGAATGATAACTCTTAGATCTAACAGTGAAATTCTAGAACATTCTATATGCGTTGTATTGAAATGCTCAGAAAAAAATACGCTCTATTAGAGTAGCTACTACAAAAATCATGAAAATAGTGTGTCGTGCGGCCAAGTACAGCAGGTGAAGGTATTCGACATACTCATTATATGGAACCAAGAAAATGCCATTTTTCGTGTATCTGTAGCTCGATTGTGCTTGAACAGTAATTAATCATTTCTACTGTGGAAACTTCCTCAAGGTATATAGGGCATCTCCCATGGTTCCAATCTGTCCAGCTATCTTCACTCCTTCAAATTCAGTTCTTCATAGCCAGACAGTCTTCGGTGATTCCTGGAGATGAAAAAAGATCAAAGTGAGGTAAAAGGAAGTGTCACGGATAACCATAGGTTGGCTTTGGAACTTGCAATTACAAAAAGAAGTGATATCCATACAAAAGCAGCCAAGCCATGAAAAATGATGCGGCCTTAAATTGCCTGGGTTTTAAAAGTTGTGGAATCAAAAGTGCTGGCAATGAAATGGCTGCAATGATGTAAATGCTAATAAATTTTAATAATGGCTGTGTGCATTGTTAAAATTTATTAGCATTTACATCATTGCAACCATTTCTTGGCTGCCACTTTTGATTTCACAACCTTTTTTAACCCAGGCATTTTAAATCCATGCCATTTTTCACAGGTTGGCTGTTTTTGTGCGGATCAAGACACACGGTAGTGTGTCGTGCGGCCCAAGAAGCCGGCGCGCCACACCGTGAGTATATTGACAGGAAGAACGAAAACGTCATTTTCACACATTTGTATCTCGGTGATCACTTATCTGATTGGAACCAAATTTGCTACACAGTTGCCCGCCAGCCAAGGGAGTCTACATTCCAAATTTGAAGGGAATCGCTCCAGCCATTTCCGAGATACGAGCTGCCAAAGTTTCGTTTTTTTTTCTTCGTTTTTTTTTCTTCTTCTTCTTCGTCTTTTCGCACACTTGCAAAAATTGCTATAACAAGCAAACGCGTACTCCGATCGCCTTGAAATTTGGCACACAGAAAGGGAGTCCAAAGGCGAATCCTAGCATCAAATTTGGTACAAATCCGATGAATGGTTCAGGAGTTATGACCGATTATTCGCGTAAAACAAGATCGATTTGTTGTCACGCCTACAGGGTAAACCGCTTCATGGAATGAGTTGAAAATTGCTATGTAGATGGAGTAACCATCGTAGGAGTGCCTTTTGGTGGTTTGAAAGGAATCGAGATAAAGTCCACGGAGATATGACACAAAACCCAACCTGTGTCACAATTACGCAATCGATTTTTATGAATAAAAAAGTATTAGTTTTCACGCCTACTAGGCAAACCGCTTAGAGCAATGAGCTGAAAATCGGTGTATAGCTGGAATAATCTTCATAGAAAGTCCTTGCAGTAGTACAGAAGAATCGGATTACAAACCACTGAGTTATGATTCGAAAGCCAACTCCGTGTAGCAAATGCGAGATCGAGATACTCTAATAGAACAGTCACCCTAATAGAGCATTCGGCTAATTTATTTACTCCATTATAGAATTTATTACATCACAAGTTATTCTGTAGGGAGTTCAGCTGCAAACAGTTAATCTTATAGACAGTTCAGCAAGAAGACAGTCACCATGTGGAGAGTTAAGCAAATATACCACTATAGAGATTCAGAACATTACAAGTCACACTGAAGAAAGTTCAGCTATAAACAAGTCATGCACTGTGTAGAGAATTCAGCTACAATTAAGTCACTCTCTAGAGAATTCAGTTACACAGAATTCTGCTACACACAAGTCACTGTGGAGAGAGTTCAGCTACAAACAAATTACCCTTTAGAGTGATCAGCTACAAACAAAACACTTTGCAGGGTGTTCAACTGCAACAAATCAATTACCTTTAGAGCGATCAGCAATGAACAAATCAACACAAATCTACCTGTAGAGATCAGCTAGAAACAAACCACCCTGAAGAGAGTTCAGCTACAAAAAATCACTCTGTAGAGACATCAACTAGAAACTAGACACAATGTAAGGAGTTCAGCTACAAGCAATCACCCTGTAGAGAGTTCAGCTAAAACAAATCAACCTGCAGAAAGATCAGCTACAAACAAATCACGTTATAGAGAGTTCAGCTACAAACAGATTACCTGTAGAGAGATCGGCTACAAACAAATCAACCTGCAGAGATCAGCTATATGCACACAAATCAACTTGTAGAGAGATCAGCTACAAACAAATCACCCTGTAGAGAGATCAGCTAGAAACTACACACAATGTAAGAAGTTCAGCTACAAACAAATCACCCTGTAGAGAGATCAGCTACAAACTAGACACAAAGTAAGGTGTTCAGCTACAAGCAAATTACCCTGTAGAGAGTTCATCTACAAACAAATCAACCTGTAGAGCAATCAGCTAGAAACAAATCACCCTGAAGAGATGTCAGCTACAAAAAATCACCCTGTAGAGAGATCAGCTAGAGACAAATCACCCTGAAGAAAGGTCAGCTACAAAAAAATCACCCTGTAGAGAGATCAGCTACAAACAAATTGCCCTGTAGAGAGATCGGCTACAAACAAATCAACCTGCAGAGAGATCAGCTACACACAAATCAACTTGTAGAGAGTTCAGCTACAAACAAATTACCCTGTAGAGAGATCAGCTAGAAACTACACACAATGTAAGGAGTTCAGCTACAAATAAATCACCTTATAGAGAGTTCAGCTACAAACAAATCACCTTATAGAGAGTTCTGCTACAAACAAATTACCCTATAGAGAGATCGGCTACAAACAAATCAACCTGCAGAGAGATCAGCTACACACAAATCAACTTGTAGAGAGATCAATTACAAACAAATAACCCTGTAGAGAGATCAGCTAGAAACTACACACAATGTAAGGAGTTCAGCTACAAATAAATCACCTTATAGAGAGTTCAGCTACAAACAAATCACTCTGTAGAGAGATCAGCTAGAAACTGGACACAATGTAAGGAGTTCAGCTACAAGCAAATCACCCTTTAGTGAGTTCAGCTACAAACAAATCAACCTGCAGTGAGATCACCTACAAAAAAGCACCTTGTACAGAGTTCAGCTACAAACAAATTACCCTGTAGAGAGATCGGCTACAAACAAATCAACCAGTAGAAAGATCAGCTACACACAAATCAACTTGTAGAGAGATCAGCTACAAACAAATCACCCTGTAGAGAGATCAGCTAGAAACTAGTCACAATGTAAGGAGTTCAGCTACAAGTAAATCACCCTGTAGAGAGTTCAGCTAAAACAAATCAACCTGCAGAGAGATCAGCTACAAATAAATCACTTTATCGACAGTTCAGCTACAAACAAATTACCTTGTAGAGAGATCGGCTGCAAATTAATCAACCTGCAGAGAGATCAGCTACACACAAATCAACTTGTAGAGAGATTAGCTACAAACAAATCACCCTGTAGAGAGATCAGCTAGAAACTAGATACAATGCAAGGAGTTCAGCTACAAGCAAAATCACCCTTTAGTGAGTTCAGCTACAAACAAATCAACCTGCAGTGAGATCACCCACAAAAACGCACTTGTACAGAGTTCAGGTACAAACAAATCACCCTGTAGAGAGATCAGGTAGAAGAATTCACCTTGTAGAGAGTTCATTTACAAAGAAACCATCATATAGAGAGTTCAGCTACCAAGAAATTACCCCGTAGAGAGTTCAGCTAGAAGAAGTCACCTTGTAAAGAGTTTAGCTACAAAGAAACCATCATGTACAGAGTTCAGCTACAAAGAAACCACCTGTACAGAATTCAACTACAAACAAATCACCCTGTATAGAGATCAGCTAGAAGAAGTTACCTTGTAGATAGTTCAGCTACAACAATTCACCCTGTAGAAAGATCATGCTAGAAGAAGTCACCTTGTAGAGTGTTCAGTTACAAAGAAATCATCATGTAGAGAGTTCAGCTGCAAACAAATCACTCTGTAGAGAGTTCAGCTACAAAGAAACCACCATGTAGAGAGTTCAGCCTCATACAAACCACCTTGTAGAGAATTCAACTACAACAAATCACCCTGTAGAGAAGAAGTTACCTTGTAGAGAGTTCAGCTACAAAGAAACCACCATGTAGAGAGTTTAGCTGCAAACAATTCACCTGTAGAGAGTTCAGCTAGAAACAAATCACCCCGTAGAGAGATCAACTGGACAAAGTCACCTTGTAGAGAGTTCAGCTACAAAGAAACCATCATGTAGACAGTTCAGCTGCAAACAAATCACCCTGCAGAGAGTTCAGCTACAAAAAAATCACCCTGTAGAGAGTTCAGCTAGACGAAGTCACCTTATAGAGAGTTCAGCTACAAAGAAACCATCATGTAGAGAGTTCGGCTATAAAGACACCACCATGTAGAGAGTTTAGCTGCAAACAAATCACCTGTTACAGAGAGTTCAGCTACAAAGAAACCATCCTGTATATAGTTCAGCTACATTTCAAGTCACCCAGTAGAGAGATCAGCTGCAAAAAAAATCCTGTGGGGAATAATGAGCATGTAATAAATATATGTATATAATTTGTATAATTACTAATAAAATCAAAAATAATTGAAGTACTAAAATTCTTCTTTAAGTTCTTTCCTTCTTCCTGTGGTAAAGAAAAAAACACATGGGTTAAAAAAGTCCCAAAGCCAGCCATAGGCCGGCTTTGCAGTATACAAATACAAAAAGAAGTGATATCTAATCAAAAACAGCCAAGCTGTAAAAAAAGGTGTGGCCCCCATAAAGGCCATGGTGAAAAAAGATGTGAAATCCAAGGTGGTGGCCAAGAAATGGCTGTGATGGTAGGTTAATGGTTACATTTTAATAACGGCAATTCAGGTGAATTTTGTGCCGCTTGGTCTTGGCACCAAATTCACCTGAATTGTTGTTATTAAAATGTAACCATTAACATACCATCACAGCCATTTCTTGGCCGCCACCTTGGATTTCACATCTTTTTTCACCATGGCCTTTATGGGGGCCGCACCTTTTTTTACAGCTTGGCTGTTTTTGATTAGATACATACTACATGAATATTGTTACAACATAATATTTGTAAGAAACATGACTTATTTGCATTAATTGAATTACACTGTATATATTATTTTTAAAAGAAGGTTCTTGGTTTATATGTAACTCCCTCTGTAGACTTTTCTTTATCCATTTAGGCTTTCTTGCTTGCCCTTATGAAAGGGATTTCCGCTGTAGTGATGGATCATGTGTCAGATCTTATGAAGTGTGTGATGGGAATTATAATTGTAGGGATGGATCTGATGAAAATAATTGCAGTGAGTTGTTATTGCTCTCATGTTTCATTTCTTTTTAGTTGGTTTGTTGGCATGAGCATCTAACCCTTGCTGCTGTAGAGTGCACTAGACCCTTAATAACACATGTGTTATGTACCCCATGTGTTGCACATGCAACACATGTTATTTGTAATTATGATGAATTTGAATCCTCTATTAAGGATTTTTACTTATTAATTTATGTAGTATTATTTTTTATCATATAGTCATTGTGTAATGTAATGGTGTAATGGTTGTGTTTTGTATTGTGTTTATTGTTGTTTGTGTTCTAGTAGGGAAGAACGGCTTTCACCAACTACCGTGAGATTAAACAAAAATCAAATAAAGGGCTGTAAATCACCTAGTGGCACATAATTATACTACAGGTGCTCATACATACTATATCAGGCAAAGCACTTGTGCCTGTTGTATATACTTAGTATCCTGTATGTGACTGAGCTTGTGGAAATAGGGCATGTGTGCACATACAATTTGTCACCTTTCCAATCATTCATGGCTCAAAGCTTTTTATCATGCTATTCATAATTTTCCGCTCATCTACAAGTCTGGGAATCTATTAGTATGTTTTACAAATCATGATTGTATTATCATTATTAGGCCATGTGAATTTGATTGTGGATAACCAACATGAAGTAATGGCAAGGCATTGCTGAGGCTGAACATACAATAAGCACAGGTTGTCACAGAACATTTAAATAGTGACGTTTTGCAATAATATTACAGTCATTGTACCCTAAGGTTCTCTAAAAATTACACAAAATTTTTCCTGATTGCAAAGTTTTATAGAGTATTCATTATGTCAAAGTCATTTTGGTGATACTGTAGTTGCCATGTATCTGTAGTTGCCATGTATCTGTAGTTGCCATGTATCTGTAGTTGCCATGTATAAACACAGTAATTTTCTTTCTTGTTTGTGTGTCATACCAACCAATTACGCTACCATACTGTAATTCTGTGGGCATAATAGGTACCTATACAGAGGACAATATAACGGTCGGCCATCGACCATTTTCCGACCAAGTGATGCTGTTGACCGATCATTGTAGCTGTTGGTCGGCCATTTGTGCTGATAAAATTTGTCACAGCTGTGATTCTTTATTATTAGTCTTTATAATATGTATTAGTATAGTTATTATTATTGTCGTATGTTATTATTATTGTCTTTTCCTTACCGAAGCTATTTAATCACTACGTGAAGTCGTGATCCCATCGAAGCATCGACTCGATGTGCATGCGTACGCTAGAGTACTCCACCTTGTGTTTACACAATTATCGATTGTGGGTTACAGTCGATGTTATGAAGAAGCATTAGTATTAGTATTATTATCAATTTTGTCAAAATGACAGGGTCGTACAAAAAGACAAGCCTGCAAACATATTCCCCACAATTAAGCATACATACAGTAACATTAAATGCACACGAATACAGTAACTAAGACAAAACAGATAGTACACAACAGTACAAAAAAGAGAAAGTTATTTGAATAGAAAGTGGCGAAGGGCAGCACGGAATAGATTTGACTTCTTAATCAATAGGATGGAATATGGTATGGTGTTCCAAAGAAAAGGGCTGTTTACAAAAAAAGAGAAGCGATATGAATTAATAGTAGATACAATTGGGAGTTTGTAAAAGGCGGAATAAGGAATAGCGGAATAACGGAATAACTCGCATCACAACGAATGGGCATTTATATGGCTCATGCAATGTTAGGGTGATTGCACTGTTACAGCTGTGAACTCATCCCTCGTAGATATCCTTACAATGTAGGGTGATTGCGTGTACTGTTACAGCTGTGAACTACACTGCTTCGTCACTCATAGATGTCCTAGCGAAATGATTACTATACACTCTTACTACTACTGTATGTAGCTAAGCTAGAATATACAGTAGTTAGCTATTAGTTTCGTTTTCGAGCTCGAGTCTTCATCCTTCCAAGGCCGGGATGAAACGAAACGGCTGTCACACCCCTTTTGCTCCCGACGTTGGTACCATACTTAACATACAGTACCCGCTTACGAAGTGCAAAATTACATTTGATTATAGCTCTTACTAGCTAGACTGTATGTAAAGTATGGTACCAATGTCGGGAGCAAAAGGGGTGTGACAGCCGTTTCGTTTCATCCCGGCCTCCACTGGAAGGATGAAGACTTAAAACGAAACTAATAGCTAACTACTGTATATTCTAGCTGTGCTAGCGCAATGATACTTAGCTACATACAGTAGTAGTAAGAGCGTATAGTAATCACTTCGCTAGGACGGCTATGAGCGACGAAGCAGTGTAGTTCACAACTGTAACAGTACACGCAATCACCCTACATTGTAAGGATATCTACGAGGGATGAGTTCACAGCTGTAACAGTGCAATCACCCTAACATTGCATAAGCCATATAAATGCCCGTTCGTTGTGATGCGAGTTATTCCGTTATTCCGCTATTCCTTATTCCGCCTTTTACAAACTCCCAATACAATTGGCCGTATCGATAGAGGATGAGATCTAGTTGTGGTTTCGGATAACTGAAAATGATTGTGAAAAGGTAAAGAGCTTCTGTGGTGCAGACTATCATGTACATGGCAAATGGAAAAATACTTGTAGCGCTGCTTGATGGTAGGCCAGTTTAACTCTTGCATACAGTCATCAGAAGATTTACTCCAGCAATATGATAATGGATTCCACCTACTGTTGGAAGCCCAACGGGCAGCCCTACATTATAATGGATTCCAAAAGATTGACATTGGTATTGGGGTAAGGATGCCACTCTGGACAGGCATATTTCAGGACAGGCAGGACAATGCATTTGTAAGCAATGGACTTAATTGATATTGAAGAGTTGTAGAGACAGTGATGAAGGAAGTTTAATGATCTAGAAGCCTCAGCTGAAACATATTACAATGTTCATTACACTGACTACATGAGTGGCGCTTTCCAGGAGAAGAAAAGAAAGTAATGTTTGTGAAGTGGAGGTACGATATTAAGTATAAGATGGCCATTTCATGGGTAGAATATGTAGAGAATGCACTGGCTGGAGAGAGTGGAATGAAAGTCAGATGATAAAAGTGTTCTGCACACTGCAAGTTTGAGAGTAAGTTTTCATCTATTGCTACAGTGTGTTCATAAGAGAAACTTTAGCAATAGCTAGTTGGACAGTTATAATTCAATCTGTGCTGGCTCAACACCACTTGTAACAAAGCATTTAGCCCAGCTAAGTCTACAAACTGGCTGTACAATACATTGATTCATAGTTTTTTTTTGTATGCAGCAAGTACATGTAATCAAGACACACGGTAGTGTGTCGTGCGGCCCAAGAAGCCGGCTCGCCACACCGTGAGTATATTTACAGGAAGAAAGTAAACGCGATTTTCACACCTTTGTAGCTCCGTGATTCCTTATCCGATTGAAACCAAAGTGGCTGAAGTGCCGGCTAGGTAGGCGAGTCCACATTCCAAATTTGAAGAAAATCGCTCCATTAATTTCCGAGATACGAGCGGCCAAAGTTTGGGTTTTTTTCTTCGTTTTTTTCTTCTACTTCTTTTCGCACACTTTGCAAAATCCGCAATAAAACACGAATTCGTGCTCCAATTGGGCTGAAATTTGGCACACTTAAAGGGCTCATTAAGGCGAATCTCAGTACCAAGTTTGGTTGAAATCCGATGAACATTCACGGAGTTATTATCGATTGTTTGCGTAAACTAAGGTCGAAGGTCTGTCACGCCCACAGGGTAAACCGCTTGAAGGAATGAGCTGAAAATTGCTATGTAGATGGAGTAACTATCGTAGGAGTGCCTTTTTGTGGTTTGAAAGGAATCCAGTTAAAGGCCATCGAGATATAACACAAAACCCAACCTGTGTCACAATTACGCGATCGATTTTTATGAATAAAAAAACTAAGTTTTCACGCCTACCAGGCAAACCGATTAGAGCAGCAAGCTGAAAATCGGTGTTTGGCTGGAATAATTATCATAGAAACTCCTTGCAGTAGTACAGAAGAATCGGATTTCAAACCACTGAGTTATGATTCCAAAGCCAACTACGTGTAACATATGCGAGATCGAGATACTCTAATAGAACAGTCACCCTAATAGAGCATTCAGCTACGTTTATAACTAACTCCATTATAAAATTATATTACATTGTAAGTTATTCTGTAGGGAGTTCAGCTACATATAGTTAATCTTATAGACAATTCAGCTACAAGCAAGTCACCCTGTAGAGAATTCAGCTACAAATATGTTGCTGTAGAGATTCAGAACATTATAAGTCACACTGAAGAGAATTCAGCTATAACAAGTCACCTTGTAGAGAGTTCAGCTACAACAAGTCACTCTGTAGAGAATTCAGCTACAAACAAATCACTGCGTAAAGGGTTCAGCTACAAAAAAAAACTACCCAGTAGAGAGTTCATCTAGATTAGCTACAAACAAGTTACTTTAAGCAATGTTCAGCTACAAGTAACTCACTCTGTAGAGAGTTCAGCTACAAACAAGTCACTCTGTAGTACAAACAAGTCACCGTGTAGCTGGAGAGTTCAGCAACCAATCAAAAAACCACTCTGTAAAGAGTTCAGCTATACAAACATGTTATAACTCTATAGAGAAAGTTATAACTCTATATTGAGATCAGCTAGAAACAATTAGTCATCCAGCAGAGAGATCAGCTACAAGACATCACCTTATAGAGAGTTTAGTTACAAAGAAACCACCATGTAGAGAGTTCAGCTGCAAACATATCACCCCGTAGAGAGTGCAGCTATGAACAGATCACCCTGTAGAGAGTTCAACTAGAAAAAGTCATCCTGTAGAGAGATCAGCTAGAAGGATCACCTTGTAGAGAGTTCAACTACAAACAAATCACCCTCCAGATAGTTCAGTTACTAACAAGTCACCCTATAGAGAGACCAGCTAGAAGAAGTTACCTTGTACATACAAAGAAGCCATCATATAAAGAGTTCAGCTGCAAACAAATCAACCTGTAGAAAGTTCAGCTACAGATCACCCTGTAGAGAGATCAGCTAGAAGAAATCCCCTTGTTGAGAGTTCAGCTACAAAGAAACCACCATGTAGAGAGTTCAGCTGCAAACACATCATCTGTAGAGAGTTCAGCCAGAAACAAGTTCACCCTGTAGAGAGATCAGCTAGAAACAAGTCATCTTGTAGAGAGAGCAGCTACAAAGAAACCATCCTGTAGAGAGTTCAATTACAAACAGATAACAGAGTTCAGCTAGAAACAAGTCACCGTGTAGAGAGATCAGCTACAAAGAAACCATCCTGTAGAGAGTTCAATTGCAAACAGAAACAAGTCACCCTGTAGAGAGATCAGCTACAAAGAAACCATCCTGTAGAGAGTTCAATTGCAAACAGAAAACCCTATAGAGAGTTCAGCTAGAATCAAGTCACTGTGTAGAGAGATCCGCTAGAAACAAGTCATCCAGAGATCAGCTAGAAACAAGTCATCCTGTAGAGAGATCAGCTATAAACAAGTCACCAAGGAATCAGCTAGAAACAAGTCACTCTGTAGAGAGATCAGCTAGAAACAAGTCACCCTGTAGAGAGATCAGCTACAAAGAAACCATCCTGTAGAGAGTTCAGCTACAAACAAGTTACCCTACAGTGAGATCAGTTTCAAACAAGAAATTTCAGCTACAAACAAATAAATCTGTAAAGAGTTCAGCTATGAACAGATCACCCTGTAGAGAGTTAAGCTAGAAACAAGTTACCCTATAGGATCAGCTAGAAACAAGTCACCCTGTAGAGATTTCAGCAACAAACAGATTATCCTGTAGATAGTTCAGCTAGATACAAGTCACCCTATAGAGTGATCAGCTAGAGGAAGTCACCTTGTAGAGAGATCAGCTAGAAAAAAGTTGCCTTGTAGAGAGTTCATTAACAAAGAAACCATCCTGTAGAGAGTTCAGCTACAAGCAAATCACCCTGTAGAGAGTTTAGCTGCAAACAAATCACCCTAGAGAGTTCAGCTACAACCAAATCACCCTGTAGAGAGATCAGCTACAAACAAATCACCCTGTAGAGAGATCAGCTACAACCAAATCACCCTGTAGAGAGATCAGCTAAAAACACATCACCCTGTAGAGAGTTCAGCTACAAATAAATCACCTTATAGAGAGTTAAGCTATACAAACAAATTACCCTGTAGAGAAATCAGCTACAAACAAATCACCTTGCAAAGAGTCCACTTACAAACAAATCTACCTGTAGAGATATCAGTTACAAACAAATAACCCACTGTAGGGAGATCAGATTACCCTGTAGAGAGTTCAGCTACAAACAAATCACTCTGTGGAAACTTCAGGTATAAAAAAAGTCACCCTGTAGATAGTTTTGATACAAACAAATCACCCTGTAGAGAGTTCAGCAAGATAAAAGTCACCCTGCAGAGAGATCAGGTCACCCTATAGAGAGGTCAGCTAGAAGAAGTCACCTTGTAGAGAGTTCAGCTACAAAGAACAGAGATTTCAGCTAGAAACAAGTGACCCTATAGACAGATCAGCTAGAAGCAAGTCATCCTGTAGAGAATTCAGCTACAAACAAATCATCCTGTAGAGATTTCAGCTACAAACAGATCATCCTGTAGATAGTTCAGCTATAGATACAAGTCACCCTGTAGTAGCAGAAGTCACCTTGTAGAGACCAGCTACAAAGAAACCATCCTGTAGAGAGTTCAGCTACAAACAAATCACCCTGTAGAGAGGTTATCTATGAACAGATCACACCTGTAGATAGTTCAGCTATACAAGTCACCCTGTAGAGAGATCAGCTAGAAGAAGTCACCGTCTAGAGAGATCAGCTAGAAGCAAGTCACCTTGTAGAGAGTTCAGCTACAAAGAAACCATCCTGTAGAGAGTTCAGCTACAAACAAATCACTCTGTAGAGAGTTCATCTATGAACAGATCACCTGTAGTTAATTCAGCTATACAAGTCACCCTGTAGAGAGATCAGCTAGAAGAAGTCACCATCTAGAGAGATCAGCTAGAAGCAAGTCACCTTGTAGAGAGTTCAGCTACAAAGAAACCATCCTGTAGAGAGTTCAGCTACAAACAAATCACCCTGTAGAGTGTTCAGCTAGATAAAAGTCACTGTACAGAGAGATCAGGTCACCCTATAGAGAGATCAACTAGAAGAAGTCAGCTTGTAGAGAGTTCAGCTACAAAGAACACACTCTGTAGAGAGTTCAGCTAGAAACATGTTACTCTATAGAGAGATCAGCTAGAAACAAGTCACCCTGTAGAGATTTCAGTTACAAACAGATCATCCTGTAGATAGTTCAGCTAGATGCAAGTCACATTGTAGAGAGATCAGCTAGAGGAAGTCATCTTGTAGAGAGATAAGCTAAAACAAGTCACCTTGTAGAGAGTTCAGCTCCAAAGAACCCACTCTGTAGAAAGTTCAGCTACAAACAAGTTACCCTATATAGAGATTAGCTAGAAAGAAGCCTGTAGAAAGCTCGGCTACAATCAAATTACCTTGCAGAGTTCAGCTACAAACAAACCACTTTATAGAGAGATGAACTAGAAACAAGTCACCTTGTAGAGAGGTCACCTACAAAGAAACCATCCTGTAGTTCAGCTACATTTCAAGTCACCCAGTAGAGAGATCAGGTGCAAAGAAATTATCCTGTGGGGAATAATTGGCATTTAATAAGTATATGTATATAATTTGTATAATTACTATATAATAGAATCAAAAATAGTTGAAGTATTAAAAATCATCTTTAAGTTCTTTTCTTCCTGTGGTAAATAAAAAAAACAGATGGGTTAAAAAAGCCCCAAAGCCAACTATAGGCCAGCTTTGCAATATACAAATACAAAAAGAAGTGATATCTAATCAAAAACAGCTAAGCTGTAAAAAAAGGTGCGGCCCCCCAAAAAGGCCATGGTGAAAAAAGATGTGAAATCCAAGGTGGCAGCCAAGAAATGGCTGTGATGGTAGGTTAATGGCAAAAATTTTAATTACGACAATTCAGGTGAATTTGGTGCCAAATCCTAGTGGAGGAGGTAACGCAAATTCACCTGAATCGTCGTAATTAAAATTTTTGCCATTAACCTACCATCACAGCCATTTCTTGGCCGCCACCTTGGATTTCACATCTTTTTTCACCATGGCCTTTTTGGGGGACCGCACCTTTTTTTACAACTTAGCTGTTTTTGATTAGATATTAATAAACACAATTAATTCTCTGTAAAATGCATGTGCATAAAGTTCAGTGATAAGTAGCTGAAAGTGGCCTCAGATTCAATCTTAGAGTAATCCTTTTCAAACATTTCCCAGGGGGGCATGCCCCCAGACCCCCTAGAAGGCTTGTGCTTTGCATTGTTGGGTGTGCTTCTCACACCAGGATAGTACACCTCTATCTTATGGCCATGAAATTTCAGAAATGGCCAATCAAATTTACTTTTGATTGACCATTCTGTCCGAGCAATAATTTTCCCTTATATTGTACACTGCTATAGCATCAACTCTAATGGGAGAGAATAATCATGCTAACCTATGGATCTGTGAATGTCAATGTCACAGAAACTGTTGAAGTACTCTAAAGAACAGTCTAGTAGTATTGAAATGACTGTCTTTTAACAGCAACATTAATTTTAATAAAGCAGAGAAATGAAAACATTAATGTTGTGCATTCACAACTTTTTATTTTAATGATACCTAATCACAGCTTTAAAATCTTAATTTTTCTTACCTTGTTTGTTTACTTTACATAACATTATTTTGGCTAGTAAACCCAAATGCACCAATAACAATAAATTTGGGCTGTAGGTACATAAATCGAAATTTATGGTTTTGGTATATGTGACCAAATTTTTGATAATGGTCGATCTACACACACACCAGCGAAGTTCATTTTTCACCATGAATGGATTGCCACACCAATACTCTACACATTTGCACCACAGCCATGCCTCTGATTTGATCAGGCTACTTTTCATGAATGGATTTATAGAGATATGTTCCAGCCACTGGGGATGCTCTGGTACCTTGTAATGCCACTGGCCAGCTGAAACATGAGACTAGAGACATGAACAGCCTTGGATAGCTGTCCAGATATTTTCTACATACATTTCTTTAATTTTCAGTAGCACTGGTGGTCTTGAGAACCCAATATTAAGGCTGGATACACCATATGACCCACTTGGCAGTTTTCCGTTTATATATGAATCACCCACCCACCACCACCCATGGTAATGCACTTGTCTTAAAATCATGGTTATATAAACAGCTAGCTTGACATGGATTGAAGTGAATTTGACCTTCCCAAGCTATACTGGGTTGAAATATTTAAAATTGCATATCTCACAATCTATTGATGTGTGTAGATTGACGATTTTCCCAAATTAGGTTGTATATTATATTAATAACCAGTATGCATACATTCTATCTGTTGAAACCATCTATTAACGCAGGTATTATTCCATTTGTATTTTATACAAGTAGAAGGCAAAATTATATGAATTTCAAGCTTGATTAGGGATAAAAGTAGTGAAATTTTCTACACCTGCAGATGTACTAGTGGATGTTTAATATCTACTTCAGTCTATACCTATGACCTAATTAGGGATTAAATGTCCACTAGTATATCAGCAATCTCCCTAGTTTCATTGCATTTTATGGCCATGATCCCTAGCCAAACTTAACATCCCTAATTTTATATATACTATTTGTATGTTTACTTTTTTGTAACATAATTATGATTGATGAACCTGTGCATACCACATCAAAAGAAAGAATGACGCCATTGTTAATGTTTTCATCTAAACACATGTACCAACTATATATCAATTACTTAAACCATACTTTTCATTTTCAACTATGTTCAGCCTGTTACACAACATTACAAATTAAGAGAAGTGCCTATGCAATCAATCCAGTCACTATGGGAAACAATTATGGACATTTCCATTGCAAACATAGGGAAGCCATGACATGCTAACTTCTGCTAATTGATATTTTCACTGTCAGCAAGAAGTAATGGACACAAAGGAAGTTAAAGCAAGGAACCTGTCTGGCTGAAGCAACATCCATTAGTAAAAAATCAAGCTTATAGCATAAGCCATTATTGAGTTTTGCTTGTCTGAAGGCATCAAGCAGGCAGTGGCAGGCAAGCAGGTAGACAGGCTGTTAGTCAGTAGAAAACTAATTAAACATTCTGTAGCAATGTATCAGAAGTATTTTTGGCCACTCTAAAGACACTTTTGGGCTTTAGTCTATCTAATTAATACTGCCAATACCATGAATGTTTTGTGAGGCTGGTTTTCTGGTTGATATTTCTTTTGTGAGAAAGTACGAACCTCCATGATCCCTAATATACAGTTACCACTGTACTGTATAATATTGGTGCCTTATTTGCCAATTTTAAAACTTAAAATTCATTTTATTTATTAGCATACTGACATTGCTGCAACATGAATGAAAATTGGCACATTCCTTTATAAAAATTACCAAAATGTAAATGTGACGACTCCTTATACAATTCCAGTTACTAAACTTGTACATTCCTGATCAAATTCATGTAAATATCATGATTTGCTATGTACTAAACCCCAGGAAACACATTTTTGCACAGTAAATGCACCATTGTTACTGTATAAAGTAGTGGTTGAAATGTACATGAATTACAATATGACAATTTTGTGGAAATGTATACATTTCATTGACATTTCAGTATGTATAGAAATGTCATGAAAGATTTTTTGCACAGTGACTGGTAATTTTTATATAGTATAATACCAACTAAATTACTCTTGTTTACTTTTGCAGGTTCACTTGCTTGTACAAGATGGTATAAATATTGTAATGGAACTGATAGTTGTGAAACAGATTTCATAGCTTGTCAATATAGTGAATGTGGATATACTAATGGATCTTCTTATATACAAAGTTGCTGTAAGCTGAAAAGCATGCGATCAATGTTGATATACCGTACGCAAAGAAATTTAGACGTCAAAAAAATTTGACGAATTCAGACTTCAGCAGATTTGACGAATAAAATGTTGACGAAAATGAAGAAATTGTAGGCAAAACCTGTACTTTTAAGGGCGCTTATAAACATTTGATGAATTTAAATTTGACGAATTAAACCGATTCGCCAAATTCGTCAAATTTTTTTGACGTCAAAATTTCCTTGTGTACGGTACTGTACATGTACAGTACATGTGAATAATTTTACACTGTATGTGTGTATTTATGCATGTATGTAATATATAGTTACTGTTTTACACTACAGTGATTGGAACTTCTCTTTTCCAAGTGACCAAATTCCCAGTAGTTATATGGGTGGTTCTAGAAAAATTGGGTACTGGTTTTCAACTTCAAAGTGGAACAAGAGTTGCTTTAAACCCATGCATGCAAGATCATAGCCATGATCAAACTTTTCAAATATTTATTGACTAGCAGTATCCTTGAACCAATAAGGCTTTGAAAGTAGCCTACATATTATGCTTTTGAGCAGTGCTCAAAAATTGAGTATACTTGTGGGAATTACAGGATGCTCAAAATTTCTCCAACAATGTTATCATTATGCTTTTATTATTCTCACATTCTCAAAATAATTCCCAACTTCTATAACTTTTTCTGCAGTTTGTAAATAAATTACACAGTAAGACAGTTATAACTGCTAAATCTAGCTGTATCAATTTGTCAGAAAAGTTCTTTGCTACCAAGATACTTAGTGAGAAGTGTAATGAGTAATGAACTATTCTAACACCAATCATTCTATTAGAGTAATTGGCTGCTTTATTAGAGTATCTTGATCTTCAATTTATTTTTATGCCAATTATGCCCTAAAACTGCATCAAAATGCTGGAATAATGTTTAATTCTTTTACCCCATCATTATTCCCAAAATAATTCAGGCATAATTCCTGCATCCCAAAATCTGTAATGCTCAAAAGTAAAATCAAGATTATGCTCAAGAGCTCACTGTTTTGTTAGTCTAAGAGTATATCAGCATTTTCTAACTACTGTATTAGAGTTAGTGACTGCTCTATTAGAGTATCCCGATCTTACTAATGGGAACAGTGTAAGTAATCAGTAAAAGTAATAAATATTTTACATTTTCTTCATAAAATTGTGTGCTCACATTTTGCTGTACTTTTGGCACACACATTCTGTATTTTAATTATAATCTAATCAAAAACAGCCAAACTGTAAAAAAGGTGCGGCCCCCAAAAAGGCCATGGTGAAAAAAGATGTGAAATCCAAGGTGGCGGCCAAGAAATGGCTGTGATGATACGTTAATGGTTACATTTTAATAACAACAATTCAGGTGAATTTGGTGCCGCTTGGTCTTGGCACCAAATTCACCTGAATTGTTGTTATTAAAATGTAACCATTAACCTACCATCACAGCCATTTCTTGGCCGCCACCTTGGATTTCACATCTTTTTCCACCATGGCTTTTTTGGGGGCCGCACCTTTTTTTACAGCTTGGCTGTTTTTGATTAGATATCACTTCTTTTTGTATTTGTATACTGCAAAGCCGGCCTATGGCTGGCTTTGGGGCATTTTTAACCCATATGTTTTTTTCTTTACTACAGGAAGAAGAAAAGAACTTAAAGAAGAATTTTAGTACTTCAATTATTTTTGATTTTATTAGTAATTATACAAATTATATACATATATTTATTACATGCCCATTATGCCCCACAGGATATTTTTTTGCAGCTGATCTCTCTACTGGGTGACTTGAAATGTAGTTGAAATATATATAGGATGGTTTCTTTGTAGCTGAACTCTCTACAAGGTAACCTCTTCTAGCTGGTCTCTCTACAGGGTATTTTGTTTCTAGCTGAACTCTCTACAGGTGATTTGTTTGCAGCTAAACTCTCTACATGGTGGTGTCTTTGTAGCCGAACTCTCTACATGATGGTTTCTTTGTAGCTGAACTCTCTATAAGGTGACTTCGTCTAGCTGAACTCTCTACAGGGTGATTTTTGTAGCTGAACTCTCTGCAGGGTGATTTGTTTGCAGCTGAACTGTCTACATGATGGTTTCTTTGTAGCTGAACTCTCTACGAGGTGACTTTGTCCAGCTGATCTTACTACGGGGTGATTTGTTTCTAGCTGAACTCTCTACAGTTGATTTGTTTGCAGCTAAACTCTCTACATGGTGGTTTCTTTGTAGCTGAACTCCCTACATGATGGTTTCTTTGTAGCTGAACTCTCTACAAGGTAACTTCTTCTCTACAGGGTGATTTGTTGTAGTTGAATTCTCTACAAGGTGGTTTGTATGAGGCTGAACTCTCTACATGGCGGTTTCTTTATAGCTGAACTCTCTACAGAGTGATTTGTTTGCAGCTGAACTCTCTACATGATGGTTTCTTTGTAACTGAACACTCTACAAGGTGACTTCTTCTAGCTGATCTTTCTACAGGGTGAATTGTTGTAGCTGAACTATCTACAAGGTAACTTCGTCTAGCTGATCTCTATACAGGGTGATTTGTTTGTAGTTGAATTCTGTACAGGTGGTTTCTTTGTAGCTGAACTCTGTACATGATGGTTTCTTTGTAGCTGAACTCTTTACAAGGTGACTTCTTCTAGCTGAACTCTCTACGGGGTAATTTCTTTGTAGGTGAACTCTCTATATGATGGTTTCTTTGTAACTGAACTCTCTACAAGGTAACTTCTTCTAGCTGATCTTTGTACTGGGTGATTTGTTTGCAGCTGAACTCTCTACATGGTGGTTTCTTTGTTGCTGAACTCTCTACAAGGTGAATTCTTCTACCTGATCTCTCTACAGGGTAATTTGTTTGTAACTGAACTCTGTACAAGTGCATTTTTGTGGGTGATCTCACTGCAGGTTGATTTGTTTGTAGCTGAACTCACTAAAGGGTGATTTACTTGTAGCTGAACTCCTTACATTGTGTCTAGTTTCTAGCTGATCTTTCTACAGGGTGATTTGTTTGTAGCTGATCTCTCTACAAGTTGATTTGTGTGTAGCTGATCTTTCTACAGGTTGATTTGTTTGTAGCCGATCTCTCTACAGGTAATTTGTTTGTAGCTGAACTCTGTACAAGGTGCTTTTTTGTAGGTGATCTCACTGCAGATTGATTTGTTTGTAGCTGAACTCACTAAAGGGTGATTTGCTTGTAGCTGAACTCCTTACATTGTGTCTAGTTTCTAGCTGATCTCTCTACAGGGTGATTTGTTTGTAGCTGAACTCTCTATAAGGTGATTTATTTGCAACTGAACTCTCAACATGGTGGTTTCTTTGTTGCTGAACTCTCTACAGGGTGTTTTGCTTGTAGCTGAACTCTCTACAGGGTGATTTGTTTCTAGCTTATCTCTCTACAGGTTGAATTGTGTGTAACTGATCTCTCTACAAGCTGATTTGTTTGTAGCTGAATTCTCTGCAAAGTGTTTTGTTTGTAGCTGACCTCTCTTCAGGGTGATTTGTTTCTAGCTGATCTCTCTACAGGGTGATTTTTTTGTAGCTGACCTCTCTTCAGGGTGATTTGTTTCTAGCTGATCTCTCTACAGGGTGATTTGTTGTAGCTGACCTCTCTTCAGGGTGATTTGTTTCTAGCTGATCTCTCTACAGGGTGATTTGTTGTAGCCGACCTCTCTTCAGGGTGATTTGTTTCTAGCTGATCTCTCTACAGGGTGATTTTTTGTAGCCGACCTCTCTTCAGGGTGATTTGTTTCTAGCTGCAGGTTGATTTGCTTGTAGCTGAACTCCTTACTTTGTGTTTAGTTTGTAGCTGATCTCTCTACAGGGTGATTTGTTTGTAGCTGAACTCCTTACATTGTGTGTAGTTTCTAGCTGATCTCTCTACAGGGTGATTTGTTTGTAGCTGATCTCTCTACAAGTTGATTTGTGTGTAGCTGATCTCTCTGCAGGGTGATTTATTTGTAGCCGATCTCTCTACAAGGTAATTTGTTTGTAGCTGAACTATCTATAAGGTGATTTGTATGTAGCTAATCTCTCTGCAGATTGATTTGTTTTAGCTGAACTCTGATTTGTTTTTAGCTTATCTTTGTACAGGTTGATTTGTGTGTAACTGATCTCTCTACAAGCTGATTTGTTTGTAGCTGATCACTCAGCAGGTTGATTTGTTTCTAGATGATCTCTCTACAGGTTGATTTGTTTGTTGCTGATCGCTCTAAAGGTTGATTTGTTTGTTGCTGAACTCTCTGCAAAATGTTTTGTTTGTAGTTGAACTCTCTACAAGGTGATTTTTTGTAGCTGACCTCTCTTCAGGGTGATTTGTTTGTAGCTGATCTCTCTACAAGTTGAATTGTGTGTAGCTGTTCTCTCTGCAGGGTGATTTGTTTGTAGCCGATCTCTCTACAAGGTAATTTGTTTGTAGCTGAACTATCTATAAGGTGATTTGTACATAGCTAATCTCTCTACAGGTTGATTTGTTTATTGCTGATCGCTCTAAAGGTTGATTTGTTTGTAGCTGAACTCTCTGCAAAGTGTTTTGTTTGTAGTTGATTTCTCTACAAGGTGATTTTTTGTAGCTGACCTCTCTTCAGGGTGATTTGTTTCTAGCTGATATCTCTTCAGGGTAATTTGTTTCTAGCTGATCGCTCTACAGGTTGGTTTGTTTGTAGCTGAACTCTCTACAGGGTGATTTGCTTGTAGCTGAACTCCTTACATTGTGTCTAGTTTCTAGCTGATCTCTCTACAGGGTGATTTGTTTGTAGCTGATCTCTCTACAAGTTGAATTGTGTGTAGCTGATCTCTCTGCAGGTTGATTTGTTTGTAGCCGATCTCTCTACAAGGTAATTTGTTTGTAGCTGAACTGTCTATAAGGTGATTCGTTTGTAGCTGATCTCTCTGCAGGTTGATTTGTTTTAGCTGAACTCTCTACAGGGTGATTTGTTTGTAGCTGAACTCCTTACAGTGTGTGTAGTTTCTAGCTGATCTCCCTACAGGGTGATTTGTTTGTAGCTGATCTCTCTACAGGTTGATTTGTGTGTAGCTGATCTCTCTGCAGGTTGATTTGTTTGTAGCTGATCTCTCTACAAGTTGATTTGTTTGTAGCTGATCTCTCTGCAGGTTGATTTGTTTTAGCTGAACTCTCTACAGGGTGATTGCTTGTAGCTGAACTCCTTACATTGTGTCTAGTTTCTAGCTGATGTCTCTACAGGGTGATTTTTTGTAGCAGGGTGATTTGTTTCTAGCTTATCTCTCTACAGGTAGATTTGTGTTGATTTGTTCATTGCTGATCGCTCTAAAGGTTGATTTGTTGCAGCTGAACACCCTGCAAAGTGTTTTGTTTGTAGCTGATCACTCTAAAGGGTAATTTGTTTGTAGCTGAACTCTCTCCACAGTTACTTGTGTGTAGCTGAATTCTGTGTAACTGAATTCTCTAGAGAGTGACTTAATTGTAGCTGAATTCTCTACACAGTGCATGACTTGTTTATAGCTGAACTTTCTTCAGTGTGACTTGTAATGTTCTGAATCTCTATAGTGATATATTTGCTTAACTCTCCACATGGTGACTGTCTTCTTGCTGAACTGTCTATAAGATTAACTGTTTGCAGCTGAACTCCCTACAGAATAACTTGTGATGCAATAAAATTCTGTAATGGAGTAAATAAATTAGCCGAATGCTCTATTAGGGTGACTGTTCTATTAGAGTATCTCGATCTCGCATTTGCTACACGGAGTTGGCTTTCGAATCATAACTCAGTGGTTTGTAATCCGATTCTTCTGTACTACTGCAAGGACTTTCTATGAAGATTATTCCAGCTATACACCGATTTTTAGCTCATTGCTCTAAGCCGTTTGCCTAGTAGGCGTGAAAACTAATACTTTTTTATTCATAAAAATCGATTGCGTAATTGTGACACAGGTTGGGTTTTGTGTCATATCTCCGTGGTCTTTATCTCGATTCCTTGCAAACCACCAAAAGGCACTCCTACGATGGTTACTCCATCTACATAACAATTTTCAACTCATTCCATAAAGCGGTTTACCCTGTAGGCGTGACAACAAATCGATCTTGTTTTACGCGAATAATCGGTCATAACTCCTGAACCATTCATCGGATGTGTACCGAATTTGATGCTAGGATTCGCCTTTGGACTCCCTTTCTGTGTGCCAAATTTCAAGGCGATCGGAGTACGCGTTTGCTTGTTATAGCAATTTTTGCAAGTGTGCGAAAAGACGAAGAAGAAGAAGAAAAAAAAACGAAACTTTGGCAGCTCGTATCTCGGAAATGGCTGGAGCGATTTCCTTCAAATTTGGAATGTAGACTCCCTTGGCTGGCGGGCAACTGTGTAGCAAATTTGGTTCCAATCAGATAAGTGATCACCGAGATACAAAGGTGTGAAAATGACGTTTTCTTTCTACCTGTCAATATACTCACGGGTGTGGCGCGCCGACTTCTTGGGCCGCACGACACACTACCGTGTGTCTTGATCCAACAATTGAGTTTGTTACAGTATAATATTCTCAATAGCACCTCGATGTATTATTAAGCTGAAATACCACAAGCAATTTTTCACTTTTGTCAAGGGACCTTGACAAAAAGTGAAATACGAATTTCATTGGCTAATTATTGTGGTCCAAGATTTTGCATAGCTAAGGTTTGGGTTTGGCTTAGAATGGAGGAGCAAAGCCTGTTTCAGTTTTTATCACCGTTTTTGCTTGAATTTACTCAGTCAAGAGATGCAGAAGTTGTTGACATTATATCTGAACAAGAATTTGATATTTAGCTTGCAAACTTGCTGGACTTGTCGACTGTAGAAGATGTGAATAATGCTCTGACTCAGACTGTAGTGGTACTTTCCATTGATTGAATTTTGCAGTTACTAGCAGTAGCAAAATAAAGCAACTACAGGAAAAGAATTGCAACAAGAACACAATGAAAAACACAGTTACGTGGTAAAACAGATTTGATAAGTGGCAACTAAGAAAAATTCCACACAAGCTGGAAGATATACCTGAGCAGAAACTAGACACTGCAATTCTTTGCAGAACTATATATGTAAACAGATGGTAAAGAGTACGAACCAGACAGCTTAAGAACGATGTTGTCATCACTGGACCACTTTCTTTATAATAAGGGCAAAACTTACAGTATATTGAAAGACAAAAACTTTGAAACAAGTACATGAGTACTGAACGGTAAAGCCATAGAATTGAGGGAATGCGAATATGGAAAAAAGAAAAACAAGTCTGATGCAAGAGGAAGAGCAGCTTTGTCAGAAGGACGTGTTAGGAAGTCACCATCCCATAAGCTTGAATAACACAATTTTTTCAGCTCACTCAGCATTTTGGAACAAGGGTATGTCAGGAACATCATCAATTTTAAAGTTAGAGGACTTGGAATGTGCGTGACATATCTGGAACACTTTTGTTAGTAGAATGGGTGGAAGAACCCACTAAAACACGGCCAGGAGGACTTACTGAAACTGATCATGGGCTTCCACAAAGGTTATTCAGTTGAGGATGGGAACGGTGTCCTGTGTGTTTGTTCAGCTAATGATATCTAAAAGACCAGATATTTAGTCCCTTATGCTTAAGACCACTTGATCCACCCCAACAGGATACTTGGTATTCTCTGCAGCCAGTTGGAGTTCGTACAATTCATAACAATTGACACCATAGATAATGTATGTGTTCCTAATGGATTGGAAACGCCTGTTAATTTAAATTATTTACTTAACCTAGTTATGGTGCGCCAATACATTCGGAAATTTGTTGAAATGTACAAAGTGGCTGTTTGGCTTTCTCTCGCTTGATTAAGGTTAGTTTGAAGGCGTGGAAATTAGCAATACTGTGGCATAAAATTTATTTAAATGTATAACAAATTTCTGTGGTTGTGTAAATGCGGTGATGAGAAGTTGACTAATAGTACTACTGCTGAAATATTAGCTGATGCGTACCTGCCATTGTCACCTATCACAAGCAATATTTTTCCTAATATCCACAGACACGCTGTGTTCACAACGCAACACAATTAACAATCTAAAAAGCAGCTTGAGCTAAACAATTGCACAAAGTAGTGCCTGTTTTCTGAAGTTTTATTGAAACAGTGGAAAAATACAGTGAAGCAGTGATAGCTAGCCTACTACACTCTACTTGCTAAAAGTTGTGTAAACAGCAGCAAAGAAACAATGCTGCACTTTCTGTTGCTTCAGGAAATTTGCACAACCATTTTGAAACACCATATTTCACCTTTAAACCTGAATGTTCTTACGCTGTAGTTTACTACTCACCAGCATCCCTACCCATTCCAGCCTCCAATTAGTGTAGGTGGTAACTAACCTAGCTGTAAGCAACAAACACTAATTTGCTGGATACAAGAACAGCAAAATCTTCCACCTGTCGAGGCCATAAAGTTTACACGCACCAAAACAAGGATGGTCCATGATGTCACTATCTAAATAATACAGCGTTTCCAATCCATGTGTCGTATATTATCTATGTTGACACATACATGAGAAAAATTACAAGTCTAGCAGGATTAAATTGTACAAACAAGAAATTTACAAATACTAGCATGCGAAAAACCACAGTTAGCAAATTACAAATAGCTGGTATTCCAAATGACAAAATAGCAGCAATAACAGGTTGTTGCAATGAACAAAGCTTGAGGGATTGTGCCACTGTAGATCTTGAGGACCACAAGGCCGTAGGTGCAGTATCGTGCAATTCTAATTTATCTCAAAGTGTCACAAACTCCCAGTCAAAGACTCCCCTCTATAGTGCAATACCTTCATGCTGCTCTTCTAGACCTACAAAACTACATTATAACTTTACACAATGCATGGTATACTTTGGTAGCAATACTACACATACCCAGGTAAATCAGGATGGTTTCCAGTCAAGTCGAAAGAAGAGCAGATGTACGCATTATTGAATCTGACTCACACTAGTTGCTCAATGAATGCACTAATCAATATAACATGTATCTAATCCATAAAGTATATGTGACTGGATTTGACAACATCAGGCTTTCACACGCATCCAATTCTTCAACATTAACTTCTTGTAACTTTCCCACTCAGTAAGCTATTGATGCACAAATTCTTTCACTTCATTGCAATAACATGTCAAAATTTGATAGTGATAGTTTACTCCCACATTGAGTTATGGTCCTTCAAATTTGCAAATCTGGATGGGTGTGGAAATCTGGTTTTGTCAAATCTGGTCACATATACAATGTATTATACAGCATTATTACCAGTAATTACAAGTACAAACTGTTGGATTAATTTGTAATAGAATCGCTGGGTGTGATAATTGGGATTAATAGTTCTCGCATTGTAAACAAGAAGGAAATAGTGTTCGGTTTCACCTAGTACTATTTTACTCCTTTCTGCTTACAATGCTCGCACTATTAATCCCAAATACCACACCCTGCCTTCCTATTACATATACAAATTATTTAAAATCATCCTATTATACTTGCATAATGCTTGAGGCTTTTGCTAGCCTATTATGCTCGAAATTATGCCAGCATATTTGGTGCAAGCCTAATTAGCAGAATAGGTGAAAGCTCATGTATTCTAGTCAGACAAAAGCCCATATATCCCATGTTACAGGTAGTTAATATGTAACACATATGTCATGGGCGTAGGAACAGGGGGGGCCACAGGAGTCAGGGCCCCCCTAGTCTGTGGCCATGGATAGATAGAACAGGCCAGGGCCCCTCCAGTTTGCAGCAGGAATCATTTTTACAGTAATGCACCATGTGACATGTAATAATTATAGATCATTGGCCTACTTGGACGCTGATAAGCTATGTTCCTTCCTCACCGAGTGAAATGTTGGTCCTAGTTTATTTGAAATAATATTAGAGGCACTTAAAATGCTGTGATAATAAGCTACACCTCACGTGTGATTCGTGTTAGAAAATAATTAAAGAACTGTGCAGCTGCAGAGAGTTAACTTATATCTCAGTCTCACTGCCAGAAAACTTTGTCAGAATTAATTCGTAGTCGTGATAGACAGAGTTCAGTTGTTAGTGATACTGAAGGAGCTTCTAGCGAGGCTTCTAGCGGTTCCCAAGCGGTTCTAGCCCTGGCTCTATCCCTAATAACGCACCTGTGATGGAGGAAGCTGAATCAGAGCAGTCCCACTTCCCCCTGCACTTCCCAGACAACTACGGATCTGCGAACTAACACAGAATGTAGCTAATAGCTACTCAGGGGGGAAGATGTTAATTCATTACTTCATCCATATAAGTAATTTATAACTAGCTATCCTATCTATGTGTATTTCTGGGGGTATATTTAACAACATGAAATTAGTTCAAGTAACAGCCCCTTAAAGGCCTTATTAATTGTGTTTTGTGATGTCATCATTCTATCACATCATTAATGTAGTATACAAGGTTGCTATAAGATTACTTATCTAGCATAACTGTGATTACGATTATTGGCTAAAATTGCCTCCAGATTCAACCTCATAGCTCTTATTTTTCAAAAATTCCCTTGGGGGGGGAGGGGGGGGGGCATGCCCCCAGACCCCCCTAGAAGGAGAGCATGCTCTGAGTGCGCTTCGCACACTGTGCATGTACCCACAAGTAGCTACACCCTCCTCCACCACTGCTTTAGTTACCAGTAGTGGCCCCCCTATAGTTTTTTGCTTTGCTACGCCCCTGTATGTAACAGACCTAATCATCAGCTTCTGCTTAAAAAGTTCTGGATGATTTTAAATTTACTAGAGCTTCTGGTGTTTGATTATCGAACTCAGTGATCATTGTTTGCATTTTGTTGTACCAATTTTTAAATGCAACTACAGCTTCATAAACATAGTGCATGATACTTTCCCATTCTTCTTCTATGTAGGAAGCACTGCTTGCTCAGCTGCTTATGTTTAAACTAGCTTGGCACACGTTTTCATCACAACATAAAACTGAAGCCCATAATTGATAATTGAGGTAAACACAAGGTTCACCTGGCTTACAATCATTTTACAAGGCCAGCAAAACAAAATTGATTGTAACCGGATTTGACAAAACCTGACTTCCACACATATCCAATGCTTGACATTAAACAACTGTAACTTGACTTTAAACAACTGTAACTTGACCACTCAGTATGCTATTGGCCTAAACTTTTCACACTATTCTTCCATATATAGCACTATAAAATAGCAGGTGAAAATTTCAAACTAATGGGATACTCCTATATTGAGTTATGGTCCTTCAAAATCAAAATCCTGGATGTGTGTGGAAACCTGGTTTTGTCACAATTAATGGCACACATGTTTATTAAAGTTACTTGGTTTGTTGTGATTATGTCATATACTTAAACAGCTTCATGATGTAAACAATCTGAACACATATGCCTCTGTAATGTACTATGTACATTACGTATGTAGTAAGCAACCATTTATCAACAAGTACCTACTGTTATGCAGACCATTTCCTGGAAAATAATGACTTTTTAATTAGGTACACACACACAGCTGGCCAAAAACCTACTGTGGGTGTATGCCTGACCCAAAATTGTTTTCAGGTTCAGGTTTCTGACTCTCTGTGCCACAGGCTAGCTTGTTTCCTCCCTGCAGGCCCCTAGATGGATATTTTAACAATGAATGATAAGTGTATGTGTACCTACTTATCTACCTATCTATGTTTGTCTGTATGCACCCACATGAGCAAAACTGTTTAAATGTGAAAACAGCCTGCACATAAGAAGTATATAAAAGCTAAGTAAAGTTCTGTATTAAACTTCTACACAGCTATGAGGTGGTTCTTTTTGACGGTCTGAAATACGGGTGTGGCGACTATGCTCAGACTTTGTGAATCACCCTCCAGGTATTTAACAACTGAAATACAGTGGTGCAGGCCTAATATAGACTACACCAAAAATAGCATATCTTTTAGGGGGCATGTCCCATATTAATGTGAACTAAAATGTAGGGCAGCCTTGTGGCCTCATCGAGGGAAGTTATGGGGAAAGCACAATAGACAAACTATAAAACTGTTGAGAAGATACTTACGTAAGCAATATTTTGTTTAAAGCAGTTTGTTCAAATAGCCTTGCATATCAATGTATTTGAGAATTACAAATTATAAATTTTTAATGATTTGATAATTCTGTATGCATTATGAAATGATAACCTAGCATGATAATTTATACATTGTTGAGTATAGCTAGCTGCATGGCACCTGGTTTTAGAAGCAGTATGACATCAACTTGTTCTGTAAAATCATACTCATGTTATGGATTAACAGAAGCAGCCACATCAATGTAGTCAACATTCAAGAGGAGTATTTACATATTAGACTACATTCAAGAAGAGTATATTGTTTATAAACCTTTGCCTTCAGAAAGTACTTGGTTTGTAAATACATACAGTATGTATAGCCCAGTAGCTACATAAAGTAATATAACCTGTAACAATTGCAGATAAGTCAGTGTCTCATAATAATTTATGCATGATTTATAGTTGATTATTTTCCCTGGATTATAGTTGCTTATTATAGTTATTCTTCCTCTAAATGTACAGCTTTTTGATAGCTACAAAAGTGGTGCATTAAAATTAATAGATTATTTACTTTTGATGCAAATTTGCTGACGTTCAGTTTACTAATTTTGAACAATATTTAGACGTAATGTAGATTGGTGTAACTAACATAATTATGCTGGATTGTTTATTACAAAAAATTCTTACAAGAAAAGATTTGATTTCCAAAATCACTAGATTATGTACTTTTGCTTGTTTTGCATAATTATGTTTTCAATGCATTTTAAACAGATGACTGTGGAAATTCTACAAGACTTACATCATATCGATATGAGTGTGATGGAATTCAAGACTGTGCAGATGGAAGTGATGAGCGTAACTGCTGTAAGCTAGTTTGCTTGTGTACACTGTAAATATGTTACCATAAACTTGTGTACGATATAGTAGACACATTCTGTAGTAGCTAAATGTGTTAATATAATATATGTAGGCAGGGACATGTAAACCAGATTTGGAATCTCAAATTTTCCGATTGTTTAAAGTCAACATTATTATAGCATAACACCGCTATCGCACAATTTTTGAAATATTATTTGGTTACATTATACAAGTCATGGTTGAACCAGGTTAGCAACACTGCCTAGGATAACCCACTGTGACTTAGTATAATTAAAAACAGAAGTCACGCCAAGAGTATTTTAAGTAGGACGTAGGCCATACATTATAGCAAATATTATCAGTAACTGCAAAGTGATTGTGGAGTTATTTCAAGACACATGGTAGTGTGTCATGCGACCCAAGAACTTGGCAATCGCGCAACACCTTGAGTATATTGGCAGTAAGAGAGAAAACACAATTTTCACACATTTATAGCTCCGTGCTGCCATCACAAAGCAAAACATTTTTTACTGTAGACATACCTTTCACTATGAGTAGTCCGCATAATAAATTTTAGCAAACTTGTTTCAAGTATTCCCGAGATATGAGACTTCAATAATTGACTTATTTTCTTAATTTTTTCTTATTATTTTTCTTTTTACATACTTACAAAACTGCCATAAAACGCAAATGCTATATTCAATTGCCTTGAAATTTGGAACACAACGGGGGGGGGGGTATAAAAGTGCATCTTGGTACCACGTTTGGCTGGATTACGATCAATAGTCAAGGAGTTATTAGTGATTATTCTCAAAAAACACCAATATGTTGTCACGCCTACAGGGTAAACTGCTTATGGCAAGAAGCTGAAAATTGGTACATGAATAGATTAACTATAGAACCTCTAACTTTTAGTGGTTTGAAAGAAATTGAGTTAAAGGCCACAAAGATACAATGAAAAATCAACAGTGTGTAGCAATTACACAATTAACATCAGCTAATTAATATATGATTACTTGCCACGCCTACCAGAAAGCTGCTCAGGGGAATGATTTGAAAATTGGTGTATAGATAGAGTAATCATTTTAAAAAGGCCCTTAAATGGTGTAGAAGAATGAGACTTAAAACCACAGACTTATAACATGAAATCCAACTTGGTGTAGCAAGTGTGAAATAAAGATACTCTAATAGAGCAATCACCTTATAATAGAGCAGTCAACTAAGAAGTAAATAATATAGCGGTAAACTATGTTTTGTAGAGATTTTAATTCTGTTGTAAGCCATCCTGTATAGAGCTCAACTACAGTAAAGTCACCCTGTAGACAGATCAGCTAAAAACAGTCAGCCTGCAAAGTGTTAAATGACATTAAGACACCCTGTAGAATACTCAGCTAGAAACCAGTCAGAAATAAAGTCACCCTAGCCTGTAAAGAGACCAGCTTGACACAAGTAATCCTGTAGAAAGATCAGCTAGAAACCAGTCACCCTGTAGAGACTTTCAAACAAGTTACCTCATATCGAGATCAGCTAGCACCCTGTAGAGAGATCAGCTATGTAAGACCTGTATAGAGATCAGCTGGAAATAAATCACCTTGTAGAGAGATCAGCTAGAAACAAGGAAAGAGCAGCTAGAATCAAAGAAAGACCAGCTAGAAACAAATCACCCTGCAGCTACATTTCAAGTCACCCTGTAGAGAGATCAGTAGAAACAAGTCACCCTATAGAAAGTTCAGCTACATTTTGTAGAGTGTTTCAGCTAGAAATAAGCCACCCTGTGGAACGTTCAGCAACAAACAAATCTCTCAGTAGAGAGATTAGCTAGTTATCCTGTAAAGAGTTCAACTACATTTGCGACTGGATCTGCGATAACACAACATTATCACAATTTTTTTGAATTCCTGTTTATTAAACATTTATAATCTACTTAACCAAGTGTATCCACTAACAAAGTTTTAGCTTCATATGCCAATAATGTTGGGAGTTCTAGCCCTACAAAGGAGCAACAACAACAGAAAAATCTATTTGTACAGCAAGTATAGGGAAAAGGAATTACAGGTGCTTACAAAAACGGTTGTAACTTACCAACAGATTGAGGTATGGAGCTAAAAGTTTCACCATCATGTTCGCCATAAACAGAGGAATCAATTACTGGGCAAGCTGTTCCTTTACTCACCCTTCTTCACTACATACAAAGGCGAATTTCATGAAGAAAAATTAATTACATACGATCGCTTCAACATGACATAAACAAATGCTCATAACTTACGTATCCTTGGGTCTACAGCAACAAAACAAAGATTTTCCAACTCCTATGAGCATGTGAATAAGGTGATATCTAGGTTTTTATTGTTAGTCCCTTCCTTTACTAAGAAAGAGGCGTTCAAAAAAATTAATTTTACTGAATTTTTTCAATAATACGCAAGCCAATGTATTCAATGCTTTATTTATACTATAAATTTAGGCTTGTGTGATTATGTCTGGTTTTCACAGATCCGGTTACATTTGAAGTCACCCTGTAGAGAGGTCAGCTAGAAACAAATACATAATCCTGTAATAAGATCAGCTACATTTCAAATCACCGTGTAGAGGGATCAGCTTGAAACAAATAACCCTGTAAAGAGATGTGGTAGAAACAAGTCACCCTGTAGAGAGTACAGCCAAAAGGAAGTCAACCTGTTGAGAAATCAGCTAGAAACAAGTCAGCCTTTAGGGAGATCAGCTAGCTTAGTGAGATCAGCTACATTTCAAATCACCATGTAGAATGATCAGCTCAAAACAAATCATCCTGTAGAAGGATCAGTTAGAAACATGTCACCTTGTAGAGAGATCAGATGGAATCAAGTCACCCTGTAGAGCGGTTATCTAGAAACAAGTCACCCTGTAGCAAGATCAGCTAGAAATATTCCATCCTGTTGAGAGATCAGCTAGAAGCAAATCAACTTGTAGAAAGATGAGCTAGAACAAATCATACTGTAGAGACGTCAACTAGAAAAAATGACTCTATAGAGAGATCAGCTGGAAACAAGGCACACTGTAGAGAGATAAGCTTGACCAAGTCACCCTGTAGAGAGTCCAACTACGTTTAAAGTCACCCTGTGGAGAGTTCAGCCTAAAACAAATCTCTTAAGAGAGAGTTTAGCTGGAAACAAATCACCCTGAAAATAATCTTAATTGTACCACATCCTTGAATAATAATGCACTATACTTTTGTAATTACTCTTCAGTGCTCTCATACCTTTAGTATTAATCTCCTTCTCAATTTAAGGAAGGGATTTCCTTGGTACAACTAGACCAGCTGTCACATAATCGAAATTCCGGATATTAGTTAGTAAATTGACCACTCAGCATGAGGCGTGACATAGTTTTGCTACAAGGACTTGAGTGATAGAAAGGTCTTGTATAGAAGAAGTAAGTAGCAACATGTTGAGCTGTGATTGTTTTATAAAACTATAATGTAGAATAGCTATAGTAGTGGCAAGTTTAAAATATTAGTAGTACACCCTTGAATAATACCGCAGTGTGGCAGTATTCGAAGGGTTTTATCCTTATTTTTGAGCAAAAAAATCTGGGACACAAATCAAGTAAATATGGTATCTTGCAATTCTTTCTGTAGAGCGTAGTTAGGTTATGAGTCATTCTGTGGTGAGTTCAACTACAAACCGTTCACCTAAGAGTACAGCTACATTATGAGTCTCCCTGCAGAAATTTCAGCTACATACACATTTCCCTGTGGAGTACAATAATATATTCAGCTGCAAACAATTCAGCCTGTATAGCTATCATGGTAAGTTAATGCTTTATCATCACAATTGTAATAATTACTAAATAATATTCTTAAATGTACACGTATACAGTACAGCTCACGGGTAACGTCGCATGTACACGCATGACACGGCGTGACGTGTGCTCGAGTGACCCATGTGGATGCAGCAAGGCTACAGCAATGCTCCACGATAGCTAACTTTATTTGGGAGCGTCACGCAAGACCAGATAACAGGTCTCACCTATGGTCTTAAGAGGCAGCACTGGCTCAGTTCTGTCAACTATGACGTCTCCTATTGCAATGCCTGTGTTGTAGCTACCGAATACTTGGTAACTTAGCTACTGACTTGACCTTGACTCTGTCACGGACTACAGTCAGTACTGTAGCTAGCAGTATAGCTACCGTAAACCTAGATGGATTGTTGCCAAGTAATGCCACAGAACTCCAGTTAGTGCATATTTCTAATTCATATTTTCTTTTTCTAGATAGTTAAAGGAATGGTCAGCCGAAGTTTCAACTCTAGAAGCCAAGAAATTTCGAAGTTACAGCGCTACGAAGTGCTAACAGCAAAAAATCGATTTGTACAGTGACAATAAACTATAGGCATTTAATAAAACAATCATAACATACAGATGCAGTCCTCTACCAAGATGCAACTTGCACCATCGAATTCTCCATGAACAAGCAAATCCATTGCTGGATAATTTTTGTCTTCCAGGCCTTTCCTACGTCCACGGGGGACTGGCGAAGGCAAACAAACGTGAGAAAAAGCGATAGTGAACCACAAGACAGACTAATGCTGATATCTTCTGTCTCCTTGAGAGTACTGACACGAAACAAAGATTTTGGAACTCCTCTTGCTTTTGGGATCACGATGCTGCCAAGGTTTTTTTGGCATTATCACTTTCTTTCATTGTGAAACAAGCGCTTTAGAATTTACGGATTTTTTTTGTTTCGTAAATATTCCACCCATTGCGTTCAGCATTCCCAGGCATGCATTTATTGCATTCTACTGTATAATTAGCTAGCTAGCTATAGGCGAACATAATTATGGCACCGATCACAAATGTTTATGTGATTTAAGTGTTGTATAAAGTTACTAAACTCAGTAGCGAGTGTTCTCATGTGTGGCAAGCTTCTCGAGTGGCTAGTGCATATCCACGCGATATTCCACAGGTATTGTACAGTACATTGCAAAAGAATGATCCCGCGAGAAGATGCGAGCACTACTTGCATGTGTATACTCGCGACGTTACCTTTGAGCTGTACTGTAGCTAAACAAACAATTGAAAGTTTTCTCTGTCAAAATCTTCATGTTGTACCCATAGAAAAAGAAAGGCTAGTTAAAAGAAATGCCCAAAGCTGGCCATAGGCTGGCTTTAGGTATGAAATTACAAAAGAAGTGATTTCTAATCAAAAACTCAAAAAACAAAAAAAAACAGCCAAACTGTAAAAGGATGCGGCCAGAGTGAAAAAAATGTGAAATCCAAGGTGGCGGCCAAGAAATGGCTATTATGGTAGACATCTGTATACATACGGTACCAAATAAATTTACCTACAATCTTTCTTTAGGGAATTCACCTTTTTCTCAAAAACAGAGGAACGCTTTGAGCAAAAAGTATACTCTGGTACACAGCGCAACAAGAGGCATGACTGATCAGTATAGCAGCGTCTACAGCACGTATATAAACAAAGACTGATTACATACGTGTAGCGTCAACCCAAACGTATAGATCAGTCTGTCCCGAATCTGGACTCTTAACTTAGATGGCACCTCTGTATATGTCACGAGTATAATCATATTATAGACCCACACAGAGTCACTCATACCTCAATACGGCTGCATACTATCCTCTATACGGCTGTATACGCTTCTGCTAGACCCACACCTTGCCCTCGTATGGCCCATATCCCCTCCGAAATACCCTTTTAATTAATGACATCGCTTTCAATTTATTGTTGCTATTTCACGTGAGCCAAAACAAAGTACAGTTGTACAATAATGAAACTGAAAACAAAAAAAAAGGTAAAACAATCTCATAGTCAATGAGTTTTCAGTTATAACTGTTCTGCCTGATCATCACTGAGCTGTGTAGCAAGGACCCACAACACTACCCAATTCTTGCTTTCTTCATACGGCTGAGAACAATCACATCATTTCTTCATCTGCAAATAGTTAACATTAATGTTCATACTTCGCATGTTGTAAATATACTTACCAATGCCAGTTTCAAGGTGAGTAGGTGCGCTGAACTTGTGGGACTGCTGTAGTACATGAGATAAAAATTAGCAAAACCATACTACTCTACTCACATTGGTATCTCTCAAACTAACTGCTCTTGGAGTGCTCTATATAAAAACATACATGTGACCCGCATCTTACATGCCACGTACCATGCTGTGATATTCAGCACTTGTGCACCTTGAAGATTCAAGATTGCTAGAAACACAGGGTCAATGCAACACAAATAACTTACTGAATCACCCAAGGTACATCATACAGAGTTTACAAAGGAGTTGACAATATCCACTTTCCTTCAATGCTTTATTCAATGTTCCAGCATTTCAAAAATGTAGGTAGTCCAAAGTCTATATTGCATAAGTGCACAGTCACCAATTATTATAGGGTACACATATACACATACTGTCAGATCTCCACAGTGGTTAGTAGGACGTGTAACACCTGATTACTTTCATCGTCCCTCTTCTCTTAGGTCCATGTCCTGCATGTAATTCTTCTATGAAAGGACATATGCAGTCAACATAATACAGCTTGCATATTACAATATCTGACTATCTGTAGTTTATGTGCACCTCTTTTTTAACTGTTTGTGCGATTCATTCACTCCTTCATGGTTACGCTGTAAACGCTGGTGTCATAGTGTTGATGTGCTGCTCTGTGAACAGAATTAGAGATATAAGACAAAATTACATCTTAAGAAAATAGTCATCAGCTTTCTTTCTCATCTTGAGTAAATTCGTTAGCAAGTAATTGAATATAACAGTCAAAAAACCTATAATATTTATGAAGTTGTTGTAAATTTAAAAAATTGTGATAATAACACTGATTGGTAATGGCTCACTGCATGGACTTTCCCTTACTGCAATTTCATGTTGGTCATTTCATGTTGGTCATCTGACTTCACAGCTCACCAACGTCCTTCCTAAGAGTTAAAATTGCCTGTGTCATCATTTGGCATTCTTGAGACCCACACGCAGCTGTATAAGTAGAGGATATTGTACACAGGACACATGGTATACGCAAGTAAAATTCATACCAATACCTACAGTAAATTATTATTTATTCTTGCCAATACTATTAGCACACAAAGCTAAGGGGTATATATGGCCACATGTTGTCTTGGGCTTGGGCTAGGCCAGTCACATGCATCACACCAAAGAGAGATGAGACAAAGATGCAACAGTTACACTTTTGTCTGTAATCATAGTTATTATATTCATAACTAGCTGGGCACTTTATAACATGGTACAGAGATTTAAAATAAAGCACACTACAGAAATATCACAATAATTAATATTTGTATGGGACTCATCTGATACAGATGGGTCTCTTAATACATTGCACCAGCTCCCACAGATGCAAAGCAACCCACAGAATGCCCACGCAAGAGACCAGATGAGTAGAACTGGTAAGTAAAGCGTGTCAACAGTTTATGAGTACGTGTAAAGAATGACCCCTTACAATCCCACACTCAAGCAATCCCGTGCGTACTACTGCATGTGTGCAAGCTTCTGTTGTTCTTTTTGAAGGGGTGAGCATTGCCAGACTAACTCAACAAAATTTAATTCTACCATGGATTCACCTTCATTGACCCACTTGGAGTTTTACACTTCTGTTCCAGGACGACAGAAATCAGGCCAGCCCAAATTCTATGCTGGGACCATTGGATTGACTCTACTAGTCTGTTGTGGCCATGCCACTTTCTCTTCAGACAACAGATGAAGTATGCTGCCATATACGGATTGGCAGTGAACAACTAGTCTACAGCCAGAGCACTGTTTTGTCATTGGGTCAGCAAAAAAACAGATGTTTTACTATGTGAAGCGGTGTTGGGCCACTACTAAATATCTACCATCAAGAATCTGCTAACGTTTGCACCTTGAATCAAATTTACTATTAACATGATGGTGATATTTCGTACATCACAAAGAATCTCTCTGGCTAAAGTTTGTAAAGAGTGGCTAGGAATTCATATTGTCTAACCAAATTCATACAAACTGAAAATAACTATAACTAATATACGATCTGTAGCATTTAAGTCTGTTCCATGTCCACCGAGACTGTATTTGTGAGCTACATGACACTGTTTGTGGCATGTTATCCAAAGACTTTCTTTTCTTCCTGAGTGTAGCTAGCCGTATGATTTTTCATCCGTTGTTCATTGTCTTTTCCCGACCCATTGACTAAAAGAATAAAAGGGACAAGCAAACAAGGTCGCCTGAGTTACCCAAGAGTGGGTAAAGCCCGGCAGTTCTTCCTTCCCGTTGGGCCGCTGGTAGCTTAACAAGGATGGCGGCTAACTGCTGTTATATTTGTACATACAAACTAGTACTCACTCGAAACATCAGTCACTTCTACCATCTGTGCTTCGGCTGCACCATACTGCCACTCGAGCGTCAGTCAATCAGTAACTGAGGCTGGTTCTTTGTCACAATAGCGATTCGCCCCTGACGATGTTTCACACAATGCAGTCAGTCTTGACCACAATTATGTGAACAGAAGAAGGCGTTCACATATATGTAATGTCGTTCATTGGCAAGCTATACACCTGTATGCGGCCTGCCATCTTGCTCCGTCTCTGTATTTGTCTGTATATTCTCCGTATATGTCTGAAAATGACTGTTTTGTATATATCCGTATATGCTTCCAGTTGCGCTGTGGTAGATTTACAAATTCACAGCAAAGACAATGAGCTAAGATTCAACTCTGCACCATTGCACTAGTACTTTATGATGGTTTATATATGCACCTGTAAATTATTTTGTTGATAACTACTGTACACATACTGATATATTTGCTCTTCAGACTGTCTAGTGCTGTATTCCCACACTACTTAACTTATTAAGCTGAAATCAGATATTTAGATATACTCTGTAAATATTCTCACATACATTCCCATTTTTCACATGCGCGGTAGCAAAATGTTTATTAGCAAGGTTTTACTAATAACTCTTAAATAGTGGAATAATAAAATTCTCAAATGTTTACTAATCACTAACTATTTCATTATGCTGAATCTTGTCTAAAACTTGTTTTAGTGGTGAGGCTTGAATTTACATATCTATAAGCGTGTTTAGCAAAGAGGTGTGGTTATAAAAATATACCACATGCACAAATTACCAGCATTTTTTGTAAGGAAAAAGAAGTGCAATGTCAATTGCAACTAATCTATCAAACAATGATAAAAGCAAGTAGTTAAATACATTAATAAACTTGGGAATGGAATAATCAATTACTTTTCATATGCTGAAAGTAATTTTGGAGTTGATGTGAATTTCACGTGCATACGTACACCACCTGTACAAAAGTCACCCCATTATTCTTTCTCCACAAAGTCCAAGTATTGATAAAGTATGACTACAAGTTTTCTATTTCTGGTAGTCATTAACTGATGTAGTAATAAAATGAACCGAAATACTTCGAACTAGTTTGCCTGAATTGATTTTACTGATCTTTTTGCCTTCACACAAATCTGGATCGTTTTATGTAATGTAGTATCACGCTCTCTTGTTAAACCCATCTATTGATATCTATCTACATACTATGTATAGGCACGTGAAAGCCTTTGTTACTCAAGCCTTTAACAAAAGGAGACTGATGTAGAATCCTACATCAAAACATCCAGGCTGTGAAAAAGGGTAAGGCCTCCAAATAGACCAGGAGTTTTAGCTGAACTTTCTACAGGGTGACTCCCTTGCAGCTAAACTCTCTATAGGACAACTTACTTGTAGCTAAACTTTTGTTTGCTTGTTTGTGGCTAAGCTCAACTTGTATTTGCTCAACTCTCTACATGGTGGTTATTAATGTAACTGAATGCTCTAATAGAATACAAAAGCTAACTGTTCAAATAGGGTGACTACTTTATTGGAGTATCTCAATTGCACACTTGCTTCATTCCTTTAAGCATTTTACTGGTAGACATGGCAAGTAATCATTTTTTGTCTGCCAAACTCAATCGTGCAATGTTTAACACACTGTTGATTTCCACACTATATCTCCATAATCTTTTTGTCAAATTTTCTTCCAAACCATGAAAGGTTTGAAGTTGATTAGTCATGTAAGTGGATTTTCAGCTTCTTCCCATAATAAGCAGTTTTCCCTGTGGGCATGACAAAATAATGGTGTTATTTTTCATGAATTATCATTTATAACTTTGCAACTGTTTACTGAAGGTGGAAGGCATTTCCATAGTAAAAAAAAATCATTTTGTAAAAGCAACATGGAACTCCATTATACCAGCTTCTTGAGCCACACAACACACTACCATGTGTCTTCATAATAATACATATCACATGTAGCTGCCAAGTAAAGGTAGGCAGCCATTAATATAATTATTTATTTATATAGAAAGGAAGTTTTTAAATTTTATTGAAGTATTGAAGATTTATTTTGATTTGCGAATGTTGATCCATTAATGTAATGTTGTGTTTGGTATACATTGAGCACCTGTGTAATGGTTCCATACTGTATTTTATCCTCTATAAAATTTTAATAGCAATGTTGTACGTGATACATACATATATACAGTAGTTTAGAATACAGTATAGTTTCCTTTGCATTGCCATAATACTCTCTCCAGATAACAGAGAATGCTTCGCTGCTGATGACTTCAGGTGTACTACTACAGGAGCTTGTATTCGCAAAGTTCAAGTTTGTGACGGAGTAATGCATTGCTCTGATGAATCTGATGAGATGAATTGCTGTAATGAAATTAATTGTGTATACCTGACCATAATTTATAGTTTTTGAACCCCACACTAGCACAGTTGTTCGTCTTCACAAAAATATTGCTAATATTATTCCAAAATCATTGATGCAAATTTTATTATGTTTTCCAATTTTATGCCATAGGACCAGAAGAAACGTACATAGCTCAATTTTATCTTTAGTTTAAAATAAAAATATGTACAAAAATCAGCAAAATTTAGGCACAGGGCTGCTTTACAGTATTTGTAAAGCAGAAAATGAAACATAAATTTTCAAGTTCAAGCTGTCCTATCATCTAAGACAATAAAAGTCAAATATTTAAATGAAACATAGTCGCTGTATATGCTATTAGTCTGGAAAGTATCTGACATTTCTCATTGTCTGGGTGACAAAAATACCTTCCTGTAGCATTAAAGAATTACTTAATGGAGCTACAGTATTTGCAATGCTTTGTTACCACAGTGGCCTTGTGTATTGACTAGTACAATGGCAAAAGATGTCCCTGAATGTTTAGCAGCAGTGGTTGTCAACTATTATAATTATGTAATCCAATTTTGTAAAATCAGTCTAATGTAACATGTGATATGGTTAGAATTTTATAATTCACTGTGTTACCATTAAGACAGTTTGGCTCCTGTTAGATTATTTATCACTTTGGCTCCTGTTAGATTATTTATCACTTTGGCTCCTGACTGGATGACCCGACTCGGTTTAACATTGTTACTAAATAAACTATCAGTGGTGAATACAGGGGGGGGGGGGGGGGGGGGCACAACCACCCCACCCCCCCTCCCTCATCCCTTTGAAAAAATTACATACAAGATTGAGATACTCTAATAGAGCAGTCACTCTAATAAAGCAGTCACAGTGTTCATGGGGCAGTGTAGCTTAACTATTAAGCTATAAATAAGGATCTGAATAAGGATTTTATAGTATATACATTTGGTAAAGGGCAGCCATTATTGCTGTGACCTTTTTTCTCTTCAATTTTTTCAGCCAAGTACACCCCCCTTTCCAAACTCTGGATCCTCCCCTGACTATATTTATTGACTTACACATTGCTATATAGTTCGCCATATTTTTTCACACACAATTATGTAACAGCAAGGTTTAGCAAGACTAATACTGTAACTGAGCGAAGAATGGTTAGTCGCAAAGAAATGCATTTAGAAACGCAAGCAGTTAAACTTATCCGCTTAACTTTGCTAACAACAAACACACTAATACTAAACAAGATGTCTTAAGCGTGTATTTTGTCGACGACATACGATAGGTCCTGACGTCAAAATCACAAACGTATTCTAAAAGTTTGGTGCGATAACAGGTGTATTCCAATATATTACTGTGTAATGGACCGGTTTGATTATGGAAGCCCTACTTATGAGTGATGGCCACGATAAAGAAGGATCAAAGGAAAATCAGTAAGACAATAGCACATACATTGTAGGATATTTAAAATACTAAAGATTTCATCTCCATGAAATTTGGAGCATTTTTGTGAAAGAAGTAAAGCTGTAGCTGTAGCCAATTTTCTG